>NC_079394.1:15668997-15968997 GCF_029220125.1 Pseudoliparis swirei
ATGCATGTAATAATACTTCATACATGTAAGAATACTTCATGCATGTAATAATACTTCATGCAGGTAATAAAACTTTATGCAGGTAATAATACTTCATGCAGGTAATAATACATATAATAATAGCATGAGTACTCCTACTACTCATGCTATTTATGCACAATGCAGTCGCCCCTGAGGTCCTTAAAGGTGCATATACGTGTTTACTTTTAGCATAATTAAATACTAATATAATTAATATGTTTTGCACCAGGTGGATCACAAATTCATGATTTTATAACTTTTTGTAATATTGCAGCAAACTGTCACCTTTAAAAATAAAAAAAACTTCTTCAAAATCGCTTTTTTATTTGATCTTTTTTTTAATACAAATAAATGTACATTTTTAAAAAATATTTAGTTTTTAAGAAGTTTAAGAACTGTTTTGTCATTAAAATACAAAAAAAAGACTTTTTATTTTTAAGAAGTTAATAATGTATTTTATTTGTATTAATTTATTATTCTGTCATTAAAATAAACATTCTTTTAATTACATTTTTTAAACTTTTAATAATGTATTTTATTTGCATGAATTAATTATGTTGTCATTAAACTAACAACAAAATTATTTAATTATTTTTAATTTTTAAGAAGTTTAATAATGTATTTTATTTGTCTTAATTTATTATTTTGTCATTAAAATACACTTAAAAATGTTTTTAGATTAACTTTTAAGAAGTTTAATGTATTTTATTTGTATTAATTTATTATTTTGTCATTAAACATCAGGTTAACTCCTCATTTTGAATCCCCCAACTTTAATTAAGTGCAGAAATAAATCCCTTCAATTAAAATATCTATACATATATATATATATAACATATCTATATTATTTTTTCATCATGTAGGATGTGAAATAACAATAAATAATTGCATATCTTTATTTCCGTGCTCCGCAGCCCGTGGGCGTCGGCGTGGACGTGTTCGATGGCCGCCCGGCGCTGCTCGCCTGGAGCGAGCGTGTGAAGAAGGCGATCGGCGAGGAGCTGTTTGCCGAAGGTCACGAGCTCATCATGAAGGCCAGCGGCCTCACGCAGGAGCTGCAGAACAACAAAGACATGGAGATGCTCAAGTCCAAGTATCAGAAGCTCTTCAGCTGAGTGTGTTGTTGTGTATCAGTGTGTACTTTAAGATCCCCACTACACAAATATTAAAGAGTCAAAAGTATACACAAATTACGGTGTCCATCTCTGGATTTCTTCCCGTAGTTCTTCCTGTAGTTCTTCCTGTAGTTCTTGTTCCCGTAGTTCTTCCTGTAGTTCTTCCACTAGTTGTTTCTGTAGTTCTTCCAGTACATGTTCCAGTAGTTGTTTCTGTAGTTCTTCCTATTTTTAGTAGTTATTCCAGTTCATGTTCCAGTAGTTGTTTCTGTAATTCTTCCTGTTTCCGTAGTTCCTACAGTACATGTTTGTGTAGTTCTTACACTTTCTGGGTCAACGTGGCTCTCAATAAGGAGTCGACTACATTTCCCATCAACACTGAGTGGACCTCCACAATAAAAGCCCTTCCTACCAAACGATGATTCATTAAATGAGGACTTCATGCACTCTGATGCTTTGACCTTCGGCGTCGTGCCACTACACATGAGGAAGAGGAGGAGCATTGGGATGAAGGTCCTCCTTGTTGCCTCACATGAATCCTCTTTTGTTCTTCTGCTGTGAACAAGAAGCTCTTTATCTCCAAGGAGCAGCTCAACCAATGAGAGGCAGAGTTCGCGAGACTTCCAGAAACATCGTTTTAAAAGTGTTAATCGAGTGTTTACGAATTTTGACGGCCGCACACTTGGAATAAATATATCAATTCAATAAATACATTACTGCATATAAACCCATTATGAAAATGAAAATAGAGTATGATTTTAATTTGTATATATTTAATTTCTTTAAAGAGTTGCTAGAGGTCACGTGATTTTGGATATTTTTAGTGTACGGGAAAAATCAATGATTAAAACTAGTCTGATTGATTCATTAATTGATTGACGTTTCTAAACATGGCTGCTGTAAAAAGATAAAAAACGAATTAATGTTCTTACATTATTAATTCAATTCAGTTAATTTGTATAGCCCAATTTCACAAATTACAAATTTGTCTCGGAGTGCTTTACAATCTGTACACATAGACATCCCTGCCCCAAAACCTCGCATCGGATCAGGAAAAACTCCCAAATAACCCTTCAGGGGGAAAAAAAGGGAAGAAACCTTCAGGAGAGCAACAGAGGAGGATCCCTCTCCAGGATGGACAGGTGCAATAGATGTAATGTGTACAGAAAGTATTAGAGGAGTATTTTACTTCTGATTGTTTTATTTCCTAATATTTCACTCAATAACTTTCTCTCTGATGTAACAGTGTATTTTTCTCCCTTTTTGCGGTTTTGAGGCCATGACGTCGTTTGAATAAAACTTTATTGGACTTGTCAACGGATTAAAAAGCACTCGGAATCTGCGTGCAGAGTGATCGTATTTTTCGGTGATTCTAACTTTTATAATCGTGTTTTTTCTTTTTTTTAAAGAGGAAAATAAGGTAAAAGCAAGTTTCAGAACAACAACGTGTCTATTGTTTTATTGTGGTTTTATTTCTCTGGACAGTGAGGAGTGAGGGGTGGACATGTGACCTTCCGCACAGGAAGAGGAGTCAAGAAGTGAGTCACATATTCCTCCTACAGGGCAGGAACCAGACTCGAGGACCCCCCCTACCCACCCACACCCCCCGCCCCACACACACACACACACACACACAGCAGGATGCCGTGCTGTGGACTCCTGTGTCAGTATGAAACCAACAAGCTGGTCCGGATCCAGAGCGTCCGGCTCGGCTCCCTCAAGTGGAGCCTGAACGCGGCCATTCTGCTGTTTATCTGGTGAGACGCTTTCAGGTTCCCCCGCTGTGCTGCGCATGCGCGTGGGTGGTGGCGCGCTCTCTTTTTCTGCTTCCTAACAAAGTTAACGCCACCAATTACACAAAGTGATAATCAATAAAGTTATGTATTGGTGTGTGAATGGAGCCGATCTGCCCGTTACGGACACGCGGTTCATTTAAAATGCATTTTATTTTGTAGGAGCATACCGTTTTTTTGGGACTCGAGTGCTTTTATTGTGAAATAAATTTAGTTTTTTCTTTAAAGTAGTATTCTTACTTGTATATAATCCCATAAAGTACTGCGAGTATTTTACTGAGTATTTGGAAGAAGTATTTTTACATTTTTTACAATGATTCCTCAAATATTTAATATTATTATTTAATATTTATAACTTAATTAAGTGTGAGAGTTTAGGGAGTGAATTGGAGAATTACATTTTTTTAATGATTGATATATTTGGCATTTTAAATTAATGGAATTAGAAGAATGTTGAAGAGCGCCACCTTGTGGATCCGAATAGAAAACACAATAAATCCAGCAATAATGAAGTGTGTCCTGCAGCCTCATGCTGCTGTGGAACAGGAGCTACCAGCAGTTTGACCTGGTGGTGAGCTCCGTCACCACCAAGGTGAAGGGCGTTGCGCGGATCCACATGCCCGGGGTCGGGGACGTGGTCTGGGACGTGGTGGACTACAGCGGACCCTCTCAGGTAGAGAAGGAGGTCCTTCTGGGTCCTTTTTTGGGGGGGTCAGAATCGGTCCAGGTGTTAATTTTTATATCTTTTTTTTGGTTCTCAGGAGAAGAACTCGTTCTTCGTGGTGACCAACGTCATCGTGACGAAGAACCAGAAGCAGGGGAAGTGCCCCGAGGTGCTGGTCCTTCATCATCGTCACCTTCATCATCATCGTCGTTACTGATTAAGCAGCAGCGACGATGACGATGATGAAGATGATGACGATGATTCTGTGTTCCAGGTTCCCATGAAGGGCGGATTGTGTCGCAGCGATGCGGACTGTGAGGAAGGAGCCTGGAACCAGCATAGCCACGGTACCCCGAGACCTCAGTGTAGACCTGGTCCTCTAGAGACATCAGTGTAGTCCTGATCCTCTATAGAGCTCCTCTCTGGGAACCGACACCACGCTGCTGGAGACCCAGGACCACCACCTCCTCCTCCTCCTCCTCACTGTTTTTATTTTCTCTCCTCAGGAATCAAGACCGGTTCTTGTCTGAAGTTTGACGTGTTGAAGAAAACCTGCGAGATCTCTGCGTGGTGTCCCGTGGAGACCAGGACCAGCCCCCCCAGGTGAACCCCTCTCCACTTCTTGATCCTCCTCCTGATCCTCCCCTTCATCATCCTCTTGATTCTCCTCTTCATCCTCGTCTTCATTCTCCTCTTGGATCCTCTTGATTTAACTTGCAGACAAACATGTAAAAACTGATTTGACTTCTCTTGGCCACCAGGGGGCGGCAGAAACAACATTGACACATCACATTTCTTTACAACTCAAACTAGAACGGGCACTCGGTAGAGCGCATACCGTCGCATATCACAAGATTGGGCATTGAATTATGAACATTTGGGCATTAGTTGCCCCGATCGATCCCAAAATCTAATCAAATGGTCCCCAGATAATAACCAATCATGCCACTAAATTGTATGCGATTCAAAGAATATGTTGACCTTTTCATGACCTTGACCTTGACCTTTGACCCAATCGATCCCAAATCTAATAAAATGGTCCCCGGATAATAACCAATCATCCCACCAAATTTCATGCGATTCGGTTTAATACTTTTTGAGTTATGCGAATAACACGCACGCATACAAATAAATACATGGCGATCAAAACATTACCTTCCGCATTTTCAATGCGAAGGTAATTAGTGTTAAATCACAAAAATACTATGACTAAACTAAATTTACCAAAAGTCCCTATTACACGCCTCATTTAAATATTTAAGAATAATATTTCATAAAACTTGTAATAATACAAACGATATATTATGAAGGGTTTGTTCACACAGCATTCAGAGACTCATTTATTGAAATGTATTTGTAACAGTTTAGCTCCATACCTTCTTTTTTTATTAATTGTTTTCATCCTGTCTCACTAACAATCATATCATTCCAGATCCTGCTTCCCATCTCGTCAGTCCAACTCCCTTCACCTGCCTCTGATCACTCCCTCATTACCTTCACCTAGTCTTCATGCCCATCTCACCTGTTGCCCATTCCCTCATTAGTCCCCACCTACTTAAGTCCCCTCACTTGCCCTCTGCCAGATTGTTTTGTGTTCTTCTTGACCAAGCCCTCCAGCGTTACTAAGTGTATTTAATGTGTGATATTGATCTTCTTGTTCCTTATAATTCAGACCCGCCCTGCTGGCAGCCGCGGAGAACTTCACGGTTCTCATAAAGAACAACATCCGGTTCCCCGCGTTCCACTTCATCCGGTGAGACCAGCAGCTCCAGAGCTTTCACATGTTTATCATGGCGGCCCTTTTTTAATTTATATCCTTTAGCGTCTTAATCCTCTCATTGTGCATTTTATTTACTTTGTTATTGCGTTACATTTTATCACAAATAAAATTATTTCAATAAATGTAATTTTTTTAAGTGTATTTTATTTATTTGTAAATCATTTTTAGAATTTGTTAGAAAATATTTTTTGGGGACACTTTTGTTATTACTTTTTTTTAAATTACTTTTTTCATTACTTTTTTCAAATTACTTTTTCGGTCCAGTATTTTTTACTTTAAACGTTTTAATTTTACTTTTTTCACTCCCTTTTTTAAACTTCTTTTCAAATCCATTTAATTGATAAATAATTCAAAAGATTTAAAGAATACATGTTTTTATGTTAATGTTCCTCTGCCTTCCTCTTTGTTTACCTTTTCCCCCTCTGGTAACCTCATGTTAAACTCATAACGCTATGAATTGTGGGTAATTCCCTAAAGCAAAGTCTGCAGAAATGCCTATGGAAGAAAAGAAAAAAACACGGTTATACAGAACTGAACCCTCACAGGCCTCAAACAGACTGATGACTGTTGTTGTTGTTGTTGTTGTTCCCAGGAGGAACATCCTCCCAGAGATGAACGACGGCTACCTGAGGAGCTGCCAGAGGGACAAAGACTCGCTGTGTCCCATCTTCAGGCTCGGAGACATCGTCCGGGAGGCCGGAGAGAAGTTCTCCGACATGGCCATCGAGGTGAGGCTGACCCCAGACCAGCTGCTGACCCCAGACCAGCTGCTGACCTCAGACCAGCTGCTGACCTCAGACCAGCTGCTGATCCCAGACCAGCGGCTGACCCCAGACCAGCAGCTGACCCCAGATTAGCTGCTTACCACAGACCAGCTGCTGATCCCAGACCAGCTGCTGATCCCAGACCAGCCGCAGACTCCAGACCAGCCGCAGACTCCAGACCAGCCGCAGACTCCAGACCAGCTTCTGACTCCAGACCAGCCGCTGACTCCAGACCAGCTTCTGACTCCAGACCAGCTTCTGACCCCAGACCAGCTGCTGACTCCAGACTAGCCGACTCCAGACCAGCTTCTGACTATAATAATACATTTTATTTGGAGGCGCCTTTCAAGTCACCGACAATAAAATAAAATAATACAGGATAAAAGATAAAAGCATGAAAGATAGAAACAACATTAAAACAGAACATCAACATAAAAACAAGTGAAGTGCGAAGGGTCCAGTTATAAAGAGGATGCCAGTCTGAACAGGTGAGTTTTGAGTTGAGACTTGAATGATGTGATGGAGTCTGATTGTCTTATGTGTGGGGGGAGGGAGTTCCAGAGCCTGGGTGCTGAGCAACTGAAGGCTCGGGCACCCATGGTGCTGAGGCGTGACGTGGGGATGGTTAGCAGTCCAGAAGAGGATGAGCGGAGGGTGCGGGAGGGAGTGTATTCCTGAAGGAGGTCGTAGAGGTAAGTGGGGGCCAGATTATGGAGAGTTTTGTAGGTGAGGAGAAGGTTTTTGAAGTCGATGCGGTATTGTACAGGGAGCCAGTGAAGTGGACCAGGATTTCGGTGCTGGACTGGGTCAGTGATGGGCGGAGTCTGGAGATGTTGCGGAGGTGGAAGAATGCAGTCCGGGTGATGTTTTGAATATGGGGTGCAAATGAAAGGGTGCTGTCCAGAATGACGCCGAGGCTCTTGACTTGGGGGGGTGGGGGGCGTACAGGGAATCCGTCGACGACGATGATGGGTGGAGCTGTGGTGTGTTTGGATTTGGTGATGATGGATTTGGAGCCGATGAGCAGGGCCTCAGTTTTATTGCCGTTTAGCTTTAGGAAGTTCCTGCTCATCCAGCTCCGGATGTCATCAAGGCAGGTGATGAGGGAGGTAGGAGGGATGGCAGCGGTCGGTTTAGTGGAGATGTAGACCTGTGTGTCGTCGGCGTAGCAGTGAAAATGGACCCCATGGTGACGGAGGATTGTGCCCAGGGGGAGGAGGTAAATGGTGAAAAGAAGGGGACCCAATACTGACCCCTGGGGCACTCCCAGTGAAACACCCGAACACCCAGACTTGTTGTTCCTAAATTGAACGAATTGTTGGCGGTCAGTGAGGTATGATGTGAACCAGGAGAGTGCAGCGCCAGTGATTCCAATGCCAGCCAGGCGGTTCAGGAGCAGAGGGTGCGAGATGGTGTCAAATGCTGCGCTGAGGTCAAGGAGGATGAGAATGGTAAGGAGTCAGCTGCACGGAGGAGGTCGTTGGTGATTTTGACCAGGGCTGTTTCAGTACTATGTTTTTGACGGAAGCCAGATTGGAAGGGTTCATGAAGGTTGTTTGTGTCAAGGTGGGACTGTAATTGTGCGGCAACCACCCTTTCAAGAGTTTTGGAGATGAAGGGGAGGTTGGAGATGGGTCGGTAATGGTTAAGGCAGCTGGGTCAGCACCGGGTTTTATCAGGATAGGTGTGATGGCAGCCAGTTTGATAGTGGGGGGTACAGTACCAGTGGTGAGGGAGGAGTTAATTATGTTGGTGATCATGGGGGAAATAGATGGCAGACAGGCTTTGACAAGGCAGGTGGGAAGAGGATCGAGCTGACAGGTGGTGGTTTTGGCTTGATGGATGAGTTCCGAGATGGTGTGTTCTGATATTGGGCTGAAGTCGGAGAGGGAGCTGATGAGAGGTTGGCCAGTCGTGATCATCCAGGGTCGATTGTTTGAGGAGGTGCAAGATAAGGCCAGTTGTTGGTGGATGGTGTTGATTTTAGAGCTGAAGAAGTCCAGGAAGGCAGTGCACTGATCAGTGGAGATGTCTGGAGGGAGGGTTTTAGGAGGCTGAAGTAAGTGGCTAACTGTTGAGAAGAGGACTCTGCTGTTGCCTGTACCAGTGTTGATTAGGTTAGAATAGTATGCAGATTTAGCAGTGGTGAGGGCTTTCTTGTAGTGTTGAAGGTGGTCCGAGTACATTTGGCTGTGTACCGTGAGTCCAGTCTTTTTGTAGAGTCGCTCCAGTCGACGGCCAGTGGCTTTGAGCTGGCGGAGCTCCGGTGTGAACCAGGGAGCAATGTGAGTAAATGAGACCGAGCGACTTTTCAGGGGGGCCAGGGTGATGAGGGAAGAGGAGAGGCAGTTATTGTAGTGAGTTACAAGGTCAGCCAGGGAGGATGCTGGGGGAGGGCTGGGGTAAGAGCTGATAAGGGTGGAGAGATCTGTGGTGTCAATATGTTTGATGTTTCTGAAGGAGATGGTCCGTTGTTCTTTGGCTTTGTGTAGTTGGGTGTGAATGTCAAAAAGTACAGCTTTGTGGTCTGAAATGTCAGTACAACAGATTAAGTCAAGAATATGACATCTGTTATGGGTTGGGAGGTTGACATGTTGTAAAATACCAAAACAGTCCAGGAGTGATGTGAAGTCTTTAGCAAAGATACTCGATGGGTTGTCAATGTGGATGTTGAAGTCGCCGAGGAGGATAACAGTGGGGGACATTGCACATACAGCTGTTATTAGTGATGAGAATTGATTGAGGAGAACAGCAGAGGGTTTTGGTGGTCTGTAGATGGTTACAATGATGGCGGGTTTGGGGCCTGTGAGTTGTGCAGCTAAACATTCAAAAGAGTGATGGGGGATTGTGACAGCAGTGACTTTGATGTTATCACGGTGAAGGAGAGCGAGACCACCCCCCCTCCCAGTCCCACGGGATATTCTAATAAAAGAAAAACCCGGTGGGACAGCCTCGTTAAGCTGGGAGAAGTCATTTGGCTGTTACTGAGGGATCTGATATTCAACAGACAACGTTTCAAACAGGTGAGTGGTGTGTAGGTGGTTGCTTTGAGCAGGGCGGACAGTACACTGTGATTGACAGGACGGGCAGTGTGGGGGGGGGGGGGCCCTGTGGACCAGAAGGAGCGGATGCTTGTGTTTCTGTTGTGTTGAGTGTATTGAAAGTTCCGTCCAGAGCCACGGTGGATGTATCTTGGTCGTTTGAGAATGTAGTGGTGGGATGCAAGCTGAGGTGGGGGGTCCTTGAGAAGGTCCGGAGACGTAACATCTCTGTTGCCGAGTAACGGAGCGGCAGAGCGCAATCCAAAACAGCAAATTAAAACTCCACATGATGTGAGATCGGGAGCGACGTAATCCAACGGGAGATGGTCCAGGTGACAATGGTGAAGCCAGTGCAGCTGGGGCAGAGGAGTGGAGCGTGCTGGTTGTAGCTTCGCTGGAGACGAGGAAACCAGTTGGACGGCGTCGGGATTAGCAGCAGCTAGGCTAGCCAGTCGGCAGTTGGACACTGGTGGGTATGGGTATAGCAGAGAGGCGGCGTCCTCCGCGTGGACAGCAGTCCGCGAGCGCAGGTGAGCGTCCAGGAGAGCTGGCAGGGTGACAGCGGACCGGTCCGAACAGGTGTGCTTCGTGGGGCCACAGAGTGCGGAGATGAGCCACAGGAGTCCCATACAGGTGAGCCCTGGACCGGCGAAGCTAGCTTCTGGCTAACGAGTGGCGAGGTATCAGACGGGTAGAGACTGTCCAACTGCTGTTTCGGTGTTGGTTGAGCAAGCCAAATCCAGCAGACGGATTTAAAGTCCAACATTCACACAAGACAATCCTGATTAATCAATACGAAACTTAAAAGAAAAGAAATACGAAAACCGCGGAGGAGGCGCGGCAGCAACTTCAGCGGACCCAACTCCGCTATGAAACCACCAAAAAGAGGAAGCATCACTTTGTGAAATATTAAAAATAATTAATTCATCAAAACATTTCAGACAACTTGTCTCCTTTCAAAGAATTAAAGGTCCCGGTCTCTTCTGAGTGAAACAGGAACCCGGATCTTGTGGGTAATAATCGACAGTTCCTCTGACGACCACAGGGGGGCGTCATCGGCATCCTGATCGAGTGGGACTGCAACCTGGACCGGCTCATGCAGCGCTGCCTGCCCAGGTACTCCTTCAGACGGCTGGACGAGAAGGAGAGCAACAGGACGCTCTACCCGGGTCTCAACTTCCGGTGAGCCGAGGTCAAAGGTCACATGTAACCTCCTCACTCACCTCCCTCATCATGGGACCACGAGAGGAACTTTATTATTATTATAGTAATAATAACCACAACACAATTATTGTTAATATATTTAACAATACTAATTATATTATTAAATAACAACTATTAATAATAAATAAAAACACTTATTAATAATAATATAAAAGTAATAAATAACAATAATTATTTGTAATATAACTATTATAATAATTAAAATTATAGTATTAATAACAACAAAACAATTATTGTTATTATATTTAACAACAATAATAATAACATTAAATAACAAAATGATTAATAATAAATAACAACACTATTACTATTAATAATGCTGTTATTTATTATTAATAGTTTTTATTTAATAACAATTACATTTTTATTCAATAAAATAATCGTTTTGTTATTTAGTACTATTATCATAATACTAAATAACAAAACATTATTTTAAATACAATTATAATTATTATTATAGTAGTACTAATATACTAGTAGTAGTAGTAGTTCGATGATAATATTTATAGTAATAATGATAGTAGTACATATTTAATTTTTGAAATATCATTAATAAATAAAGTAAAATAATACAAACTTAAAGCCCCACTATGTAGTTTTTCACTTTTGGCGCCCCCTTCAGGTTTTTAGGTATTTAGGTTTCGACTTCAGTGTCGTAAATACCCAGTGACGATGGATGCAGCCTCGCATACACTTGTATTGAGTTGGGATCATGTGTTGTCCTGTATTATAATATTATTATTATTTGTATGTGTCACGGGTTATAAAAGGTGACGAGGGGGAGGTGACGCGAGGTTTTTTTTGTTTGGAGCGCGCTGACAGGCGTCGGACTTGTTGAGCGGACTCAGAACGGCAGCAATCCGGCGACTGTTTCTATTTTGGATTCATACCAACGGGCGGGATCACTAATAGAAGACTGCGCAGGAACATTGTGAACTGGCCCAGCACCGACCGGACTAGGGTGAAGGAGCGCGGGGATTGAACGCGGCGCCTCGCCATGTTATCGCTTGGTCGGTCAGCTGTTTGCCGGCTTTTTTTTGGGGGGGGGTGCGCGTGCAGTCATTTACTTTTGTTTTGGGGGTCTGCAAATGTGGAGTACGTGTGATCGAATACAATATTGTTGATAACACTAAAAAGCTACATAAAAAAGCTACCCTTATACTGGAGCTGCGAGCGTGGAGTGGCACTTTATGACATTGCGTAATCACTGCCAGAAAGCAGGTCGATGTACCGGGCGGCTCCAGAATCTTATTTCCCCACAGACCCCCGATGGCAATAGCAGAGACGCAAATCGTCATATTAAGTCATTGTAGCGGCACAATTTTTTTCAAGCTGTTATTTTAAGGTCCAAAAGTTACATAGTGGGGCTTTAAATAGAAGCAAATTGCTTTTTTATTTTAGATTTGGGGTAAATAATCTGGCCTCAGAGCTTTTAATAATTTATTAATTATTATTTCTCATTTATTCTGATCAGATTTGCAAAGTACAGCTCTGTGAACGGCGTGGAGCAGCGGACGCTCTACAAAGCCTTTGGGATCCGGTTTGATGTCCTGGTGTTTGGACAGGTGGCTCTTTTATTTAAACTTTTTTAATCTCTTATTTGTAGGAATTTTATTTATTTTTTTAGTCTGAGATTTTCTATCAAACTAGTGGAAATAATATTTTTTTTGGACTATGTTTTGTTGTAATATAATAATCATTATAATATCTCATTAGCATATTTAAATAATAACATTCAAACCAATCGTGGCTCGCTTGATCGTAACTCTCAGCATTTATATAACATTATTTATATCAGTATTTATATAATCAGTTTTATTTTCTTCTTCCAGGCGGGAAAGTTTAGCTTCATCCAGCTGGTCATCTACGTCGGGTCGACACTGTCGTACTACGCTCTGGTGAGACGCCTCCATCTCCACGGAAATAAGAATGACGTCACAAAAGCACATTCATTTTTTATTAGGTATTTGTTTGTGTGTGTGTGTGTGTGTGTGTGTGTGTGTGTGTGTTTGTTTCTGTCCTCCAGACGACCTTGATGCTCGACTGGCTAATCGGAACCAACTGGTACTCGGCGGAGGTCGGACAAATCTACTCTGAGAAGAAAGTCGAGTCTGTGGCGGACAAACAGAAGGTACACACACACACACACTGACAGTTCTAGCCCTGTAATAATCGTGTGTGTGTGTGTGTGTGTAGTGCCTCCTCTGTGTGTCCTACGTCGATGAGACAAACATCCGACTGGTGAAAAAATCCCAGAAGAAAAGTTTACAACTCGTCAAACCGACTTCGTTCCAGCCGCACAAGGTGACACTTCATATATGTATATAAACATATATATTATGTTTATATATGTATATATATATATAAACACATATATATGTTTATATATAAAACATAATATACATATGTATGTATATATATATATGTACCAAGATCTAGTCCTCTCCGCCCTGACAGGAGGACGGTGGTCACCTGAGAGCCGCCATCTTGCTGCTCCAGCCGGGTATCGCCGTGGATCTGTGCGCTCTGGACCGTGACCCCGCCCCCGACCCGGGTCGCGCCCCTGAGCGCCGCCGGCCCGCCTGGTGTCAGTGTGGCCGCTGCGCCGCCTCTTCCCTTCCCCAGGAGGAGCTGTGCTGCCGGCTGGGCGCCGGCGCCTGCATCTCCTCGTCACCGGCGTTCGAGCGGCTGGTGTTGCAGCGCCCCCTACTGGAGGCCGTTCTCCTGTACCGAGACCCTTTGTCCTCGCCGCCCGCGGACCGAGGCCCGGCCGTCTCCGCCCTGCGCCGCTGTGCCTACGGTCAGTACGTCAGCTGGATGTTGGGGGTCCCGCCCGACGGCGCCCACGCTGCCATCCCCAGCTGCTGCGTGGCGAGGGTCAGGTCCGAGTACCCGAGTCCGGACGGGCGGTACGGCGGCTTCAGGCCCGGCGGGGCGGTGTCCCTGCAGGCCTGCGCCAACGGGGAGTTCTGAGAGGACCGACCACACCTCGACTAACCGTTTGTGCTAATATCCTGAAGCATAATAATAAAGCCATTACTAATAACTGAGTCAATAAATCAATGTTTAATAAAATAATAGAAAAGAAAGATTCTTTATATTTAAATCCCTTCGTGGTGAGATTGAGACTTAAACTTTACAACATTTACTGAGGGAGTCGCCCCCTGGTGGTCAGGAGAGAGAATGCAGCTGATCATATTTATTAAACATAACTACGTATTTAATCATCGTTATTAAACATAACTAAGTTCTTCATTTTCTCTATATGATGCAATAAGAAGGAAGTCTCCTGGGTGAAAGTCCTGGTTGTTTGGCTCCTCCCACTCAAGAGGAGGTTAATTTCCCACGCTGGTAATTAACCCACTTAACTATAAATAGCTCCATGTACTGTGTGTACCACGTGACTGTAGCCACGCCCAGCAGTGATGTGATCTCAGGTCAGACCGACGGAGACCTCTGCTGCCATCTAGTGGTTTCATGTAGCACCTGCACACAGTTTTAATTTCCCTCCTTTCCTTTGATTACCTTCGCATTGAAAATGCTGAAGGTTATGTTTTGATTGCCGTGTATTTATTTATTTGTATGCGTGTTATTCGCAAAACTCAAAGTATTAAACCGAAACGCATGAAATTTGGTGGGATGATTGGTTATTATCCGGGGACCAGTTGATTAGATTTTGGGATCAATCGGGTCAAAGGTCAAGGTCATGGAAAGGTCAACATCTTTTTTTTTTACCATAGCACGATACATTTTTGTCCAATTGGCATGCATCTAATGCCAAAATGTTCATAAATCAATGCCCAATCTTGTGATATGCGAAGGTATGCGCTCTACCGAGTGCCCATTCTAGTTTCATTTGTTTTTAGAGCTGTAATCTATTAAGTACTAATATTGGTACTCTGTACTTATACTTGGTCTGAAAAAAGTGTTTGTGCATTTTACTACCTTTTTAATTCCTTTTTTAATCACGGAATTTTCAACACTGACTTCTACTAATATTAAGAAGTTCCTTTGTTATAACTCAGTATTTTATTTAAAAGTACCACCAATATACTTTACAATAATATACAGGACTGTCTCAGAAAATTAGAATATTGTGATAAAGTTCTTTATTTTCTGTAATGCAATTAAAAAAACAAATGTCATACATTCTGGATTCATTACAAATCAACTGAAATATTGCAAGCCTTTTATTCTTTTAATATTGCTGATTATGGCTTACAGCTTAAGAAAACTCTAAAATCCTATCTCATAAAATTTTAATATTTCCTCAGACCAAGTTAAAAAAAAAGATTTATAACAGCAAAACAAAATCAAACATTTGAAAATGTCCATTAATGCACTCAATACTTGGTTGGGAATCCTTTTGCACGGATTACTGCATCAATGCGGCGTGGTATGGCTCCCCAAACCATCACTGCCTGTGGGAACTTCACACTGGATTTCAAGCAACTTGGATTTTGCGCCTCTCCAGCCTTTCTCCAGACTCTGGCGCCTTGACTTCCAAATGAAATACAACACTTGCTTTCGTCTGAAAAGAGGACTTTGGACCACTCTGCAACTGTCCAGTGCTTCTTTTCCATAGCCCAAGTCAGACGCTTCTTCCGTTGTCTTGAGTTCAGAAGTGGCTTGACCATGGGAATACGGCTATTGTAGCCCATTTGCCGGACACGTCTGTGAACAGTGGCTTTGATTCCTGGACCCCAACTTCAGTCCACTGTCTTTGAAGCTCCCCAAATTCTGGGCGACTCTTCTTCACAATGCTGTTAAGGCTGCGGTCATCTCTCTTGGTTGTGCAGCGTTTCCTGCCACATTTTCCCCTTCCAACAGACTTTTTGTGGATGTGCTTTGAAACTGCACTCTGTGAACAGCTTGCTCTTTGAGAAACTTCTTTTTGTGTCTTACCCTCCTGATGGAGGGTGTCAATGATGGTCCTCTGGACAGCAGTCAGATCAGCAGTCTTCCCCATACTTGTGATTTAGTTTACTGAACCAAGCTGAGTGTTTTTCAAGGCTCAGGAAACCCTTGCAGGTGTTTCGAGTTAATTAGACGATTCAAGTGATTTGTTTAATACCCTACTAGTATACTTTTTCATGATATTCTAATATTTAGAGATAGGATATTTGAGTTTTCTTAAGCTGTAAGCCATAATCAGCAATATTAAAAGAATAAAAGGCTTGCAATATTTCAGTTGATTTGTAATGAATCCAGAATGCATGACATTTGTTTTTTTAATTGCATTACAGAAAATAAAGAACTTTATCACAATATTCTAATTTTCTGAGACAGTCCTGTATATATTATATACGTAAACATACAAGACATAAAACATTCTGGTTTTCTATCATAAAAGACTATTATATTAAATATTGTTAAGCGTATACAAAATGTTATATAAGGTTTAATTGACCAAAGTTAATTATTAGAGAACTGATTCTGACAGTGGGGTTGATTATCGGACAGTTATTTCAATTAACTATTCAGTACATTTATATCTACGTATTTATTTGTTCTATTTTGTTTCACTTCAATTCTCACAAGTAATTTAAGTGCCCAAAGTTTAGTAGTCACTGTTTACCTTTTTACAGCAGTTATGTTTTATGAATGATTAACGTCTATAATCCTGATTCATGAGGACACGTTACATTCATATTCCTCACGCGCTGCTTCGCGATCTGCTTTTGGCCCAAATGAGCTGCCGTACTTTCTGACTGCGACCACAACAAAGTAACACATCTGGAAACTTAAAATCCACTAAGCAAATCCTTTAATAAAAGTGAAAAACACAAAAATAATGAACAGTAACACACATTATGCCTGCTGGCTTCTTGACCTTTGACCTTGTTCGTCTCTTTAATCTTCACCAGAAGAGGTAAAACAGATATATTTTTTAACATTCTTCATCACTTGAACGGTTCACAACGTTACATCAGATTCATCGACAGCACACGTGGTCACATGGTCAGATGGTTACGTGACATGGTCACGTGATCACATGGTAACATGGTCACATGACGTCAGTGTGAAGGTCCCTATAACTAATGAATATATACATATAACAGACTTCAGACTGATAAGCTTTAAATCCAGGAATCATACTTGTGATAGTTTTTCTTGTTTCTTGGTAATTAAGTTTCAATTTGATAAATTTCCACTATTTAATTTTTTGTTGAGCTCTACTTTTAGAACGTGAATCAACGTTTACGCTGAAAACAAATTCTAAAAAGTTCCTTTGTTCTGTGGCTCAAATGTCGTGCTGTGGTTTTCAAAATAAAACTCTCCACAAGCCCCGGACATAAAGACACGTAGTTCATTTATGACTCGCGCTCCTCCATCGGTCCTCTATAATATTTACCTTATTGCAAAATACACCATTAAAACCAGCCTGCAACTCGCTTTGTGTGTCATAAATAAACATAAATAAGAAGTAGAAATATATTTTTCATCGTGTGACCTGTGAGATCTGTCGTGCGACCCCGCGTCGGGTTCCCTGGCCACGGTTTTGGAAACCATCGATGTAAACAAAACAACAGTAGACTTCAGAACTGATGATAAACTTCAATTTAACAGCAAATTTGTCTGATTTTTATGTGACATTTCTGATCTCAGTGCTTTTGAAAATGGGTAAAATAGTTTAAATAGAGATTAAATAGCGTAAACATCCTAAGACACTTATAGACAAGTCGTGAAATGTATTGAACACGGAGTGTTTAGAGATATCTGAGAGCTGCTTCAGTCGATAGATTATACATATCTTTTTGGGGTTTTACATATTTATACATGTTTTATCTATATACATATATGTATATATACACATATATATATATATACAATTAAAACACACACACCATATATACAGATAGTAAACATTGTCTGTGGATGTGCTGATGGTTCCCCGAGGGCAGAAGAAGTATTGCTTTGTGTTGTTATTGATGTTTTTTTAATCTAAGTCCCCCCCCCCCCCTCCTCTATATTGCTTTTCAATATTGCTGTTGTGCCCCGTTTGGAGAAACCCAGAGCGACAGAGGGTTTGAAAGGGACCTGCAGGATCCGGTGTCGGGGGGTCAGAAGAGGTCCTGAGGGCCCAGGTGGATGATGATGGGCGTGGCGATGGTCTGCGGCTGGTAGTAGGCGCTGTCGATGTACAGGCCGCCTGGGGGGGAGACATGAGAGGTCAAAGGTCGGTGGAAAACGATCAGCGGCACTTTGGTTTGCTGGTGTGATGGATGGAGAACGAGGTCAAAGGTCGGAGGGCAAAGTCAAAAACACACCACATACTTAGCTGCTCCCAAGGGACCTTAAGTAGCTCCCAGGGTTCATAGCGGTCGGGGGGGGGGGGGGGGGGGGGGGTATATATATATATAGTTTTTATTTTGTTCCTTAAAGCAGATGATTGTTTTTCTTTGAGTGAGGGTCCTAATAGGGGTAGAGGCGGGTCACTTCCTGTGAGGGGGTGAGGGCCCTAATAGGGGTAGAGGCGGGTCACTTCCTGTGAGGGGGTGAGGGTCCTAATAGGGGTAGAGGCAGGTCACTTCCTGTGAGGGGGTGGGGGCCCTAATAGGGGTAGAGGCGGGTCACTTCCTGTGAGGGGGTGAGGGTCCTAATAGGGGTAGAGGCAGGTCACTTCCTGTGAGGGGGTGGGGGCCCTAATAGGGGTAGAGGCGGGTCACTTCCTGTGAGGGGGTGAGGGTCCTAATAGGGGTAGAGGTAGGTAACGGGGTATGTCGTAGGGACTCGGATGACTGGGACGACTATTGTTCTGGAGGGAAAACCTGAGGAAGAGCAAATAATAAGGAAAAAAATAATAATAAAAAGAACTCAAACGCAGTGACGGACAAATCAATGGGGTTATTGATCGTGACTGAGTTTACCGTAGGGAGGGAGGGCTCCTGCAGGGCTGTAGGCGTAGGGAACGCCGAACCCTGGGAGGACAAAGAGGAAGTCGGATACGGTGTAATTACTGTTAGCGGCCAGTTAGCTTTGCATAAAGCATGGAAACAGGTGGGAACAGCTAGCCGGCAACATTTACACTTAACTTCCTGTAAAATGGAAAAAAGTTGTTGTGTTTGTGAGATTAGAAGAAGGTCCGCCTTTTTTTCCGTGCTAAGCTAACAAGCTGCTAGCTTTGTATTAAATGGCGTAATGAATAAATAACCCTGCATATTCAGATTAATAACTATATGTTACAAAATTAAGTTTAGTTTATTTTGATCAGCAAAATATACAAAAATCAAAATTCAACAAAAGAAGAAAGTGGCTGACCGAAAGGGTCAAGGCTGAAGCTATCAAGTTTATAAGTGCCCTAACCTATAATTTCATGAAAAAACTTATTTCAGAGAACCATATACCTATATATATATACATAAACATATATACATATACACATGTACATACACGACCGTTCAAAAGTTTGGGATCACCCAGACAATTTTGTGTTTTCCATGAAAACTCAGTTTTTTTATCAAATGAGTTGCAAAATGTATAGAAAATATAGTCAAGACATTGACAAGGTTAGAAATAATGATGTTTATTTGAAGTATTAATTTTTTTCTTCAAACTTTGCTTTCGTCAAAGAATGCTCCTTTTGCAGCAATTACAGCATTGCAGACCTTTGGCATTCTAGCTGTTAATTTGTTGAGGTAATCTGTTGAAATGTCACCCCACGCTTCCTGAAGCACCTGCCACAAGTTGGATTGGCTTGATGGGCACTTCTTGCGGACCATACGGTCAAGCTGCTCCCACAACAGCTCAATGGGGTTGAGATCTGGTGACTGTGCTGGCCACTCCATTACAGACAGCATACCAGCTGCCTGCTTCTTCCCTCAATAGTTCTTGCACAATGTGGAGGTGTGCTTTGGGTCATTGTCCTGTTGGAGGAGGAAATTGGCTCCAATCAAGCGCTGCCCACAGGGTATGGCATGGCGTTGCAAAATGGAGTGATAGCCTTCCTTATTTAAAATCCCTTTTACCTGGTACAAATCTCCCACTTTACCAGCACCAAAGCAGCCCCAGACCATCACATTACCTCCACCATGCTTGACAGATGGTGTCAGGCACTCTTCCAGCATCTTTTCACCTGTTCTGCGCCTCACAAATGTTCTTCTGTGTGATCCAAACACCTCAAACTTGGATTCATCTGTCCAGAACACCTGTTTCCAATCTTCCTCTGTCCAATGCCTGTGTTCTTTTGCCCATACCAATCTTTTCTTTTTATTGGCCAGTCTCAGATATGGCTTTTTCTTTGCCACTCTGCCTAGAAGGCCAGCATCCCGGAGTCGCCTCTTCACTGTCGACGTTGACACTGGCGTTTTGCGGGTACCATTTAAAGAAGCTGCCAGTTGAGGACCTGTGAGGCGTCTATTTCTCAAACTAGAGACTCTAATGTACTTGTCTTCTTGCTGAGTTGTGCACCGGGGCCTCCCACTTCTCTTTCTGCTCTGGTTAGAGCCCGTTTGTGCTGTTCTCTGAAGGGAGTAGTACACACCGCTGGAGGAAATTTTCAGTTTCTTTGCAATTCCTCGCATGGAATAGCCTTCATTTCTAAGAACAAGAATAGACTGGCGAGTTTCATATGAAAGTTCTTTTTTTCTGGCCATTTTGATTGTCTTATCGAACCCACAAATATGATGCTCCAGATGTACAGATTTATGAATAATAATCTGCCACATAATCTGTTACGTATGTTCACAAGGAACACAAATGTCTACGATCACAACACGCGGCTGCGTGGTGGCATTCATATAAATAAACATACAGTCAACATTGTATTTAAAAGCTTCATCTGTAGAGGTCCAAAGCTCTGGAGACAAATTCCGGACGAGGTCAAATCGGCATCCAGCATCAAGGCATTTGCTTCTCGACTTAAACGCCATCTCACTTCATTTTGAAAGTTTTTAATATTGATTTACAGCCTGGCGGCACAGTACAATAGAGGAAAAATATTTAAAATAAAATGTATATCCATAATTTGATGTTCGTGATATTATTTTTATTTATTTTTTCTAAGTTATCATTAGTTCACATTTGTCTTCTATTATTATTTTTACTATGACTTTTTCTTTTTCCTGTTCTGGTTTTTTTGTTTTTTTTGTTGCTTGTACGACATTTTATGTTTTCATCCATATGTGTGTGTACTGTCTGTGTGCCTGTGGTAGTTGGGAGGGGGGGGGGGTGCTAAAGGGTTAGGGGAGGGGCCGTCCAACTCCTCATCTCAGAGGAGCCTACAGACCTCGGTCTTTGGACGGTCCTCCATTTGTAATTTTTTTTTCTGTTGTTAATGTCTGCCAGTATGTACATGTTATGTATGTACTTATGGAAAATAAATTACTTACTTACTTACTTACTCAAAGGAAGGCCAGTTTTATAGCTTCTCTCATCAGCAAAACAGTTTTCAGCTGTGCTAACATAATTGCACAAGGGTTTTCTAATCAGACATTAGTCTTCTAAGGCGATTAGCAAACACAATGTACCATTAGAACACTGGAGTGATAGTTGATACACCTATGGAGATATTTCATTAGAAACCAGACGTTTCCACCTAGAATAGTCATTTACCACATTAATAATGTATAGAGTGTATTTCTGATTGATTTAATATTATCTTCATTGAAAAAAACAATGCTTTTCTTTGAAAAATAAGGACATTTCTAAGTGATCCCAAACTTTTGCACGGTAGTGTACATATACATATACACACACATAAATACACACACATACACACACAAAAATACACACACATACATATTTACATAAAACAATAAACAAAACAAAAAACTTGTCCCCATTAACCGTTACTTATGATGCTTCATCAATGCTGATACGCCTGTACTTCTCCAGTCATGTCTTTATATTTTTTCTTGAATATCACCAGATTTTTACTTTCTTTGATGTCATCAGTTAAGATATTCCACTGTTTCACCCCACAGACAGATGTGCACATGTTTTTTAGAGTTGTATGAACAATTGGCTGCTAGAAATTCCATCTCCCTCTTAGTTCATACTCTCCTTCTCTATCTCTAAAAATCTGTTGAATATTGCCAGGAAGTAAATTATGTCTAGCTTTGTACAGTATTTGTGCTGTTTTGAACTCTACTAAATCCATTAATTTCAGTGTATGTGATTTTAAGAACAGTGCATTGGTGTGCTCTAGATATCCAACATTGTTCACTGATTGCTCTCTTTTGCATGATGCATAAAGGCTGTAGGGTGCTTTTGTAGGTGTTCCCCCACACTTCAACACAATATGTCATGTATGGTAGAATGAGAGTGTAATATAATGTCTGCAATGATTTATAGTTTAGTATGTGCCTTGTTTTGCATAATATCCCGACAGTACGTGCTAACTTGGACCTGACATACTTGATATGTGGTTTCCAGCTAAAGTTGTGGTCGATAAGTAGATTAATCTAAACTGTAATTTTCACCAAAGTTAGAACCAAGTATATCACACATCACTGTTGTGTTAAATAATATATATATATTTTTAAATTTTTTATTTAACACATAACGGTGATGTGTGATATACTTGGTGCGTATATATACAGGACTGTCTCAGAAAATTAGAATATTGTGATGAAGTTCTTTATTTTCTGTAATGCAATTCAAAAAACAAAAATGTCATGCATTCTGGATTCATTACAAATCAACTGAAATATTGCAAGCCTTTTATTCTTTTAATATTGCTGATTATGGCTTACAGCTTAAGAAAACTCAAATATCCTATCTCTAAATATTAGAATATCATGAAAAAGTATACTAGTAGGGTATTAAACAAATCACTTGAATTGTCTAATTAACTCGAAACACCTGCAAGGGTTTCCTGAGCCTTGACAAACACTCAGCTGTTATAAATCTTTTTTTTTACTTGGTCTGAGGAAATATTAAAATTTTATGAGATAGGATTTTAGAGTTTTCTTAAGCTGTAAGCCATAATCAGCAATATTAAAAGAATAAAAGGCTTGCAATATTTCAGTTGATTTGTAATGAATCCAGAATGCATGACATTTTTGTTTTTTGAATTACATTACAGAAAATAAAGAACTTTATCACAATATTCTAATTTTCTGAGACAGTCCTGTATATATATCAGTAATATAACGGTATTAATCACGTCCAAACCCGACGACCTTGACTTACCTTGGGGGAGGTACCCGTGTGTGGGCGGCGTGCTGATGTAAGGCGCTCTGGGGATGACGGGGAGCCGCGTGGGTCTGGCGGCGAGGGCCGGGAGGGTCATCACCGAGGCAACCGGCCGCTTGGGCTGCACGAAACAACGCAGCAGAAACACGTGAGCGCCACGGCACGACGGTGGCTCACCGGCGAGCAGCGCGGCGGCGTGTACTCACCGGAGGGTTGGGCCTCTTCTTCTTGCTGCTCGCGGGCTTGGCGCCGGAGAACAAGCTCTTCAGGGCCGAGAGCGCCGCGCTGGCTTTGGCTACTTTCTTGTTGGGACCCGTTCCGCGGAAAAGCTGCTTGTCCACCTCCACCTGTCAGCGGACCAGAGGCAGGGTCATACACACGATGACCAATGGATTTACATGACTTTACCATGACTTTAAATGACTTTTCAATCACTTTTAATTTACTTTTTAATGACTTTTAACAAAACATTTAAATGACTTATAAATGTCATCTAAATGACATTTAAATAACTTTTCCATGACTTAAAAAAAAACATTTAAATGACTTTAAAATGACTTTTAATGAACTTTTAAATGACTTTTCCATTACTTTTTTTAATGACTTTTCCATAACATTTACATGATTTTTTCATGACCTTTCCAGGTTTTTTATATCGTATGAACCCTGCAGAGAGGAGGCTCTCTGATGAACCCTGGTGTGTGTGTGAGTGTGTGTGTGTGTGTGTGTGTGTACCTCGATGATGAAGCGCTTGTCGTAGCTGCTCCCGCTCTCTGATATCAGCTCATATTTGAGGCTGCGGCGTTTCTCGTTCAGCTCCATCACCGGGTTCTTACCGCCGGCCGTCAGGATCGGACCCGGAGCTCTGGACTGTGGACGGACAGAGAGGGTCAGGTATATATAAATACATACATATATATGAATATACAGGACTGTCTCAGAAAATTAGAATATTGTGATAAAGTTCTTTAATTTCTGTAATGCAATTAAAAAAACAAAAATGTCATGCATTCTGGATTCATTACAAATCAACTGAAATATTGCAAGCCTTTTATTTTTTTAAATATTGCTGATTATGGCTTACAGCTTAAGAAAACTCTAAAATCCTATCTCATAAAATTTTAATATTTCCTCAGACCAAGTACAAAAAAAGATTTATAACAGCTGAGTGTTTGTCAAGGCTCAGGAAACCCTTGCAGGTGTTTCGAGTTAATTAGACAATTCAAGTGATTTGTTTAATACCCTACTAGTATACTTTTTCATGATATTCTAATATTTAGAGATAGGATATTTGAGTTTTCTTAAACTGTAAGCCATAATCGGCAATAAATCAGAATAAAAGGCTTGCAATATTTCAGTTGATTTGTAATGAATCCAGAATGCATGACATTTTTGTTTTTTAAATTGCATTACAGAAAATAAAGAACTTCATCACAATATTCTAATTTTCTGAGACAGTCCTGTATATGTACTGTTTTTCAGGGATTTTCATCTCTAATTTATTCTAAATTTGGAGGAAAACTCTGACGTCACATTCAGACTCTCACAACAACAGCTGGAGGAATATCATATACAGGACTGTCTCAGAAAATTAGAATATTGTGATAAAGTTCTTTATTTTCTGTAATGCAATTAAAAAAACAAAAATGTCATGCATTCTGGATTCATTACAAATCAACTGAAATATTGCAAGCCTTTATTCTTTTAATATTGCTGATTATGGCTTACAGCTTAAGAAAACTCTAAAATCCTATCTCATAAAATTTGAATATTTCCTCAGACCAAGTACAAAAAAAGATTTATAACAGCTGAGTGTTTGTCAAGGCTCAGGAAACCCTTGCAGGTGTTTCGAGTTAATTAGACAATTCAAGTGATTTGTTTAATACCCTACTAGTATACTTTTTCATGATATTCTAATATTTAGAGATAGGATATTTGAGTTTTCTTAAACTGTAAGCCATAATCGGCAATAAATCAGAATAAAAGGCTTGCAATATTTCAGTTGATTTGTAATGAATCCAGAATGCATGACATTTTTGTTTTTTTAATTGCATTACAGAAAATAAAGAACTTCATCACAATATTCTAATTTTCTGAGACAGTCCTGTATATGTACTGTTTTTCAGGGATTTTCATCTCTAATTTATTCTAAATTTGGAGGAAAACTCTTTGACGTCACATTCAGACTCTCACAACAACAGCTGGAGGAATATCATATACAGGACTGTCTCAGAAAATTAGAATATTGTGATAAAGTTCTTTATTTTCTGTAATGCAATTAAAAAAACAAAAATGTCATGCATTCTGGATTCATTACAAATCAACTGAAATATTGCAAGCCTTTTATTCTTTTAATATTGCTGATTATGGCTTACAGCTTAAGAAAACTCTAAAATCCTATCTCATAAAATTTGAATATTTCCTCAGACCAAGTAAAAAAAAAGATTTATAACAGCAAAACAAAATCAAACATTTGAAAATGTGTTTCCAGGTGTTTCGAGTTAATTAGACGATTCAAGTGATTTGTTTAATACCCTACTAGTATACTTTTTCATGATATTCTAATATTTAGAAATAGGATATTTGAGTTTTCTTAAGCTGTAAGCCATAATCAGCAATATTAAAAGAATAAAAGGCTTGCAATATTTCAGTTGATTTGTAATGAATCCAGAATGCATGACATTTGTTTTTTTAATTGCATTACAGAAAATAAAGAACTTTATCACAATATTCTAATTTTCTGAGACAGTCCTGTATGTGAATGTGTGTGTGAATGTGTGTGTGTGTATGTACGTTCGCTCCTCCCACCTCCTGTGCGTCCGTGGAGGAGGTGATGGAGGTGGAGCTGGAGCTGGTGGACATGCGGTCGTTCTTGCCCTCGCCGTCGGACTTCTCGTCGGCGCTCAGCGAGTCAACGTCTCCGTCGCCTCCGAGCACGAAGCCCAGAGCCTGCAGCGCCTGTTTATATATATATATTTTTGAAATGTATTTATATTTTTTATATTGATATGTATATATATATATACATTTGTTTTTTACATATATTTATTTATTTTAAATGTAATTATATTTATATAAATATATGATGCAATATCACACTACATTTCTGGAACAGGTTTGTACTGGACTAGAGTCTGGACTCGAGTACCTTGAGGGCCACCTGGAGCTTGGCGGTCCTCTTGGCATTGCCGGTGGCCCGGTAGCTGGTCCCCTGAACCTCCACCGACATGGTGAAGACCGGCGCGTGCACCGGGCCGGACTGGGCCAGCAGGCGGTACTGGAGGCCCGGATGGATCTGGTTGAGGCGCATCAGGGCGTTCATGGGGTGGTTGGGATCCGTCATCCTCCAGTCCAGGACTACGGAGGCAGAACCGGACCGAGTGAGACCCGTGATCCACCAGATAATAATAATAATAATAATAATAATAATAATAATAAATAGAACGTTGGCAGATTAATGCTCATCAAGAGACTTTTTCTGTTGACTTGTTTTGTAATAATAAACAAAATTACAATTAAATTAATTACATAAAAATAAAAAAAAATTACAAAAAATGAATTAATAATAAAGTCAAATGAAACCCGTGATCTACATCGACCAAAAGAAACCATAAATAAGAAGCACATTTTATTCTCTTCTGTCGGCTACGGCATAAAAACCAATGAGCACACAAGTTGATACAAGTTAAATAAACCAGTGCTTCCAGGTTGATAATAATAATATTATTAATATTAAGTATAACGTGGACAGATTAATGCTCATTAAGAGACTTTTCTGTTCTTAATTTGTAAAAAAAAAGAAGATTAAAGGAATAAATAATAATAATGAATTAAATACAATTTAAATGTAATTAATTAAAATGACAAATAATTAAAATGAATAATAAAAAAATTTAAACAAAGTTTTTATTACATATTGTATATAATAAATATGATTTAAATACAACATACAAAAGTGGGAACAAATAAAAAAGGGCAACTAGATATATTAAATAATACAGACGTTCAAATATAGGGATATGAAAAATATTTTGGCTGTAATCACAAATATACAGTTATTTAATAATATATATTTAAACTAGGGCTGTCAATCGATTAAAAAAAATTAACTAATTAATCGCACAGTTTGAAATTGCGATTAATTAATCGCGATTAATCGCGATTAATCGCAATTACAAGTTAAAAGTTAAAAGTTCATTCTTTTTAAAGACCAAACTTCACACAGAGCTGTGTTTTCAAAGAGGCTCCTACATATACAGTGCCAGCGAGGTATTTAATATCGTGGATGATAAATTGTTTCTTCAGTGAAACATCAGATTAGTAAAAAAAAAAGAAGTATATTGAGACCCCATTGGTCCTGTCATCTTTAACATTGAACACAGCAGAACCAGTGGCCTTGGTAACTGACTGACATTCAAATATGTCACGTTAACCCTCTGGAGGCTGGGGGCATTTTATACATTTTACAAAATAAATTAAATTCACCGTTTAAAGTTTTTTGCATGTGACACACCCCCACGTGTTTTACATCAAACATTCCAGAACAATCTCAGCTCTGAAATGAGCCTCATTGTCCTCGCGCCGTGTTCTCTGGTTCTCTGACTGACAGGCTGCTAAATGAGCCTAACCTGTGAGGTGGGAGGTCCTTTGTGATTTACTGAGTGTTCATTGGTTTTTTTCCCCCCGAAATGTTGACAGACAAACGGATTGACCAATCACGGTGAAGGTTTCGTGTGACGAGTTCTTTCCGCGCCGCGTGTCCCGACACGTCGCCCTCCGTTCCTCTGTGTATCAAAGGGGGAGACGGGAGGAGGAGCAGGAGGAAACCCGACTGATTCATCCACGAGTTTAAACTGATTTCTGCTCCTTATTTTCGCGGAGAAATGATTGTTTTAAAAACGTAAACAGTGTCAAACCGTACTGCTGCGGTAAAAAAAAAAAAAAAAAAAAAAAAACTTGCGTTAATTGCGTTAAAATATTTTAGTGCGTTAACGCGGCCAAATTAATCGCATAGATTAACGCGTTAACGCTGACAGCCCTAATTTAAACCTTTTCTTTAAATCACATCAGAATATTAAAGTAAACGCCTTCAACATGTTGATGCTGTGTTACAGTTTTTCTCCATTGCTTTGGCTCAATTCTTGAAACAGAAATGACATTCTCAAAACAACTCGTGCAAACCTCCAAACCACTGGGCACTTGTTCACAACAGATTTGAATTTCTCATTCCTTTCATCAAATTGCAATTGTTTTAGAAACTCCTTGCAAATGACAAGTACAATTGCCTACAGCTTGCACACATTTCAAATGATTTAGCACATCTGTGCAAATGGTTAGGTACAATTGCCTTCAGTTAGCCCACTTACCAATTGAATACATCTTGCTGGTCTAAACCGACTGTTGCTTCTCAGTCAAGTGGTTGTTCTCTGCAAAACATCTTGGCATAATTTCCTTGTTTACATCATCACCTGCACAATAGTTCACTCCTCTGTCAAAATCGTTCAGGCACATAATACCATGAAAAACATCATGGTCTATACTGTAATATGGATCTCTTGGATCATCGGCTACATTTTCAGGTTCAACTAGAACTTTACTAATCAAGGGGGATTTTCTCACATCCGATCACCAATCACACAGTAATTTTAGTTAGCTGACAGGTGCTATCCAGGAGTATAAATGCTTCCATCAAATATCGAGGGCGTGACAAAGTTCAGTAGAGTTTACAGTATGAACATGGAAGCACCTGGCCAGGTAAACGAACAAGGGAAACTGCCTGTTCGAAGGAAGAGGAGGAAGAAGAAGAGGAGCAAGGGTGCGTGGTGGTGGTGGAGGGTGTATGAGCATCGGGCTCTAAACCAGAGGTCCCTTCTCCAGGCAATGGATGCTGCTTATGCCGATGTTACGGCAGATCAGTGCAGGGGATGGTTGCGGCATGCACGGCGATTCTTCCCCCGTTGCATCGCAAGGGAGAACATCAGATGCGATGTTGAGCAGGAGAGTGAGGATGAACTCCAGCTTTGAACTCCAGCTTTGCTTTACTTTCCTACTGTATGTTTTGCCGCAGTCGTGTAGGCTATACTTAATTTTAGTTTTTATGTGCTTTTTGTTTGACACTATTTTTTGCTGTAGGCTACACATTTTCTGTTTCTGTTTTGCAATTACTGTAATAATTTCCATGGCAGTATAAGTGCATTACAGTATGTGATGTGAAACCTTGTTGGCTCCTCTTGAATGAATCTTTGTTCTGTTTGATACACATAGTATTCTGGAAAGACAACATCTCCTACAGTAACCATTCAGTGTCAAAGGACAAAGCCAAGATTGAAATGTGCACATGAGGGATATTTCTATGGTCCACTGCCATACTGACAAAACATCTAAACATTTTGACCTGCAGTGTTTAAACAATGACGAAGGGACTTTTTATTTTGGGGGCACTGACTATTTGTATGAGAAAAGGAATGAGTTTTGACTGATGAGTTGTGTGTTTTGGGAGAGATATGACCTTTTGCAGGTGTGCCATAGTGTTTTGCTAAACCATCTAGGTTATTTTGGCAAATGTATTTAAAGCTTTGAGAATGTCCTTTTTTTCAAGAGAGAGATGAGCCACAGCAATTGAGAAGGAAGTTTTCATTTTGGGGGCACTGACTATTTTTTATGAGAAAATGATTTGGGTTTGAAGCTTGAGTTAACTGTTTTGGGTGAGATATGACCTTTTGAAGGGGATCTATGTGGTTGTGCTGAACCATATATGCTATTTTACCAAATGCACTAAGAGCTTTGAGAATGTAATTTCTGTTTCAAGAATTGAGCCAAAGCAATGGAGAAAAACTGTAATGTGATATTTAGTACACACACACACACACTTACACACAAACACACAACACACACACACAGTGTATCGACTCTTGAGACTCCAGCGAGCTTCAGAGTGAATACCTGAAGGTGCTGATGGACAGCTGGGAAGAGAGGGGATGGGGCCAATGCACTGAGTGTGTGTGTGTGTGAGGGGGGGGGGGGGGGCTATGAAGACGCCCCGATGACCTCTGAAGGTCTTTCTGCTTCGTTTCTTCCTCGTTTTGGGAATCTTGATAACTTCCAATGTTCTGCTTCAGAGGAAACATGCACTTCAAAATGCCGACAGCTCCTCCTCCTCTTCATCCTCCTAATCCTACTCCTCCTCCTTTTAACTTCCTGCTCCTCCTCCCACTCCTCTTTTTCCACCTCATCATTATCATTTTCCTGCCCCTCCTCCTCCTCACTAGCATCTTTCTCCTCCTCCATATCAGCATCTTCCTCCTCCTCCCTCCTCCACTTCTTCTTCTTCCTCCTCCTCCTCCTCTTCCTCCCTCCTTTTTCTTTCTCCTCCTCCTCCTCCATCATCATCTATTCCTCCTCCATGTTGTTCTCTGCTGTTGACGCACTGGACCGGGTCCTGATAAGATCCGGAGGAGATATCCGGCGTGACGGCTGAATTTAAAGCGCCGGCCTCCACTGGACCGCATCCGGTCTGACAGCATCGACCCGCCGGGTCCAACAGAGGAACCGCTGCTACTCTTTCAGCTCCACTGACGCGCCTCCTTCCCACCTTTTACACAACGCTGCCACCAAACTCACACTGGTTTCTAATATGCTGACAATATCATATTTTTATAGAGCATTTTTAAAAGCATTCAGAAAGTGAACTTTTGAAGTTTGTGACAAAAGTCCAAAGAAACTTAAAACTAATTATTAATTTCACCAGAATAAAGAAACACAAACACAATATTATTATTATTATTTATCTTTAGAAGGAACTGAGGAATCATGTCTGATCCTACAGTGTTTCAAGTTACTCAGAAAGTGGTAGTGTTGGTGCTGGCGCCCCCTGTGGACTATAGTGGTCGTGTTGGTTATGGTTCTCCCTGCCCCCCTTCCCTCCAGCAGGATCTGGGCAGTGGCGGCTCCTGAAAATATTCTCTGGGGGGGGCATTTTTTTAAATAATGATTAACCCTCCCAAAACCACAGACCTACAGACGGCTTTTTCTCGTGATAGTGTGCTCACCTGTGTGCGCGGATGTGTGGGAGCGGCGGCGCTGGGCTTAGCCCAGAGGAGTGAAGCAGCGAAATTTGTAGACATAGAAACACTCTCAGACAGCAGCTTGCTGCTACGTGCGCCTGCTGCCAGTCTGACTCCGCTTTTTTGGGTGAATGACGTCACGTGCGACCTGGAAGTGTTAACCACTTGTGTGCCAAATCTTTTTTTCTTTTTTATTAACATTCGGGGCTAATTAAAAAACATCCGGGGCTTTAGCCTAGGGACGCCACTGAGTCTCACGCTCAATGCGTGACACTTGAGAGCCCTGAGAATGTTTAATATGAATTATTACACCATTAGACCGCCATTACATTTTTCCTCTCGCGCACCCCCTAGACAGCTCGCGCACCCCCAGGGGTGCGCGCACTGTGGTATTGTTCAATGTTACGCATAACAGTTGATTGACATGTATGTTTAACCAATAGGAAGCCCTATGTTGGTAGGCTGTGGACCAATAGGATGAGGGAGTGAATGTGTGGGGCGAGGGTCAGATACGGAGTGAGCTGGGGAATAAACATGTCAACTTCAGTACACAGTTTGTCTCACGCGCATTACTAAGCGAACTCGACATGGTGTCAGAAGTGCTGTTGTAACATAGTCAATCTGGTCTGTATTAAATCCAGCTAAAATGGAATTTACGCCACCTGCTGTGGTTAAGGTGCACTTGCAATTCATTATAAGACGCAAGGGATTGTGGGGGATCCCCAGAGTGACTCGGGATTCCCCAAGAGGTAACGTCTGTCTGTATGGGTCTGTGGGCTATATCGGGGTAATAGATATGAATAGTGAATGAAAAGTGAGCTGGCTTTATTTGTTTGTTTAGTAATTGTCTTAGATTGTATTCGTCATGTTTTCATTAGGTTATGTATTTGTTTTATATGTTTCGTCGCCAGTCATTAATGTTTAATAGTAGCGAACCTAGCTAACACGAACGTGGCTCCGTCTCTCCAGAGCGGAGCACGCGCCGTTGCCCACAGAAGCTGACGACGTCCTCTGTCCCTTTGTATGAATGCAGGTATGTTACAGTGTGTTGTTCTTATGAGTGTGTTATTAATGAGTGAGTTGTTATTATTACTTTGTTATTGAATTGTTGTAAATATGAATAATTAATTAGTTAAGAAAGACAGTGTCAATCCACTATACGATCACTGTTTCTTTAGTTCACTGTTTTGTATATTATTTAATGTGACTGTATTTAAATGAGTAACGAGTGACTCGGGATTCCCCAAGAGAGCGGAGCACGTTGCCCACAGAAGCTGACGACGTCCTCTGTCCCTTTGTGTGAATGCAGAATAAACAGTTGCTACCAGCCTGCCCAGCTCCAGGGAGATTCATTGAACAGGAGACATCTCAAAGGGGTTACACTGTGTAGCTAAAGCAGGATATGTAACAGTTGTACTACTGTAGGGACGTCGGTCAAAGTTCGGAAGAAGAGTTCGGTGAAGTTTGATGAGTGATAACGAGCAGGACGGGGAGGCAGCTAACGTCAGCATGGCGGCTAACACACCCAGCGCTACGTTTAGCATCCAGCCGCCGGAGCCCTTTGATTTTTCCAAGCCGAACGACTGGACAAAATGGATTCGGAGATTTGAGAGATTCCGTCAGGCAAGCAACCTGTCAGCAAGCTCCGAAGTCAACCAGGTGAACACCTTGATATACTGCATGGGAGATGACGCAGATGACGTCTTGAGAGGCTTAAAACTAAGCGCTCCAGACCAGCAAGTATACGCAAAAGTGAGAGACGGATTTGAGTCTTTCTTCATTGTTAGAAAGAACATTGTATATGAGCGCGCGCGTTTTAACATGCGCAAACAGGAGGCAAATGAAACTGGACGTTTTTGTAACTGCCTTACACGCATTAGCGGAACACTGCAATTATGGGACATTGCATGACGAGCTAATCAGAGATAGGATTGTCGTGGGACTGGCTGATGCAAGGCTCTCCGAACGCATGCAGATGGAGAAGGATTTAGACCTGGAAAAAGCCCTTAACATGGCAAGACAATCAGAGGAGATAAAAAAGCAACAAAACACACTGAGGAGTGATGCCAGTAGTGTTGTGCAGATGGATGCAGCCACTGTGGACAGAGTGTTTGAAGGCAGAAAGCAAAAAGAGAAGCCCAAGTTTAACACATACAAAAGTGATGGAGCAAAGACACACTTCAGCAGCCAGAGTAAATATACACATAGCTCCCAGTGCTACAAATGTGGTGGCTCACCTCACCCTAGACATGAGTGCCCTGCCAACGATGCAAAGTGTCATTCATGTGGAAAGAAAGGACACTTTCAGCGTGTCTGTCGTGCAGGCGAAAACGTGGACGGTATTGAGACGGAGGAGGAGGATGAACGTTTCTTCCTGGGTTCTGTGATGTCCGACAAAGCTGCATGGACCGCTAACATAGGAATAAGGAACACCACAATCAGGTTCAAACTCGACACCGGAGCGGATGTCACTGCTGTGTCACAGACTGATATGAACCGCATATTTTCCGGTACACAGCAGCCTGTTCTCCAGAAAGCAGAGAGACCTTTGCTTGGTCCGGGACGGATGCCGCTGGAGGTGTCGGGATTCGCCAGACTGCAGCTGAGGAGTGGAGTCAAACAGACCATGCAGAAGGTTTACGTGGTCAAAAATCTGAGCACGCCCTTGCTCGGATTTCCAGCCATTACAGCCCTTGGCCTGCTCAAACGTGTTGCCAGCATAGATTTGAACACTCTCAAGTCGACGTACCCTAGACTGTGCAGTGGGCTAGGTGAGGTGAAACGGGCATATCACATAAAACTTCAACCAAATGCTGTGCCTTTTTCACTGAAAACCCCTAGGAGAATTCCACTGCCGCTGGTGGGTAAAGTCAAGGAAGAGCTCCAGCTGATGGAAAAGCTGGGCGTCATCAGCCGCGTGGAGGAGCCAACAGACTGGTGTGCCGGTATGGTGGTTGTACCAAAGAAAAACAGTACACGTCTGAGACTGTGTGTGGATTTTTCTGCTTCCGGAGTATAAACAAAGGATCGGTGGTCTGACCAATCAGAGGCTGAGCTACAGGGCGCTCTGAGTATCGGACATGATCCAATCCAGTTCCAGCCCACGGTAAAGTTAGGGACTTTCCTAACCAAAAGCCGTGGGTTGATAGATCCATCCGTCTTGTATCCGCAACATGGACGAGTACAAGGCAGCGGTCTATGGACTGAGGACGAGACAGAGTGGAATCACAGATGGAGCAGCGCGACACCAGGCGCCTATGGCAGACTATCACAAACTACCAGAGCAGACCTGAACTCATTTTATGCGGTTTGAGGCTAGCAACAACAGCCAACAACACATGAACACACACTCTCTGTGACCGAGCACAGTGTGAGGAGGGCTCTGTTGAGGTGAACACCAGGAAAGCTGCAGGTCCAGATGGCATATCTGGGCGGTACTGAAGACCTGTGCTAACCAGCTAGCTCCAGTGTTCACCACAATATTCAACCTCTCCTGGCTGAGTCCGTGGTCCCGCCTGCTTCAAGAGATCCACTATTGTCCCTGTGCCCAAGAATGCTTCTCCAGCATGTATGAATGACGTGGCCCTCACCTCGGTGGTCATGAAATGCTGAGAGGCTGATAAAGGACTACATCTGCGCCTTCCTCCCTTCCTCCATGGACCCGCTGCAGTTTGCTTATCGCCCAAACAGATCCACGGATGATGCTGTCTCCCAGGTACTGCACACCACACTCTCTCATCTGGACAGCCAGAGGGGGCTATGTGAGACTGCTGTTCATTGATTATAGTTCAGCTTTCAACACCATAGTCCCTCAGACTGGCGGCAAGCTGATTGAGCTGGGACTGAACATCCCCTGTGTGCTTGGATCCTGGACTTCCTGACCGCCAGGCCACAGGTGGTCAGGGTCCTCACCCTGAACACAGGATCCCCACCTGTACACACATGACTGTGTGGCCAGGTTCAGCTCCAACACCATCATCAAGTTTGCGGATGACACAGTGGTGGTGGGCCTGATCTCCAAGGCCTACCTGGAGGAAGTTGCTGATCTGTCACTCTGGTGCCAGGACAACAGCCTCATCATGAATGTCACCAAAACTAAGGAGCTGATTGTTCACCACTGGGGATTGAGTCCACATCACCGAGGATCTGACATGGTCAACAAACACAGACACTCTGGTGAGAAGGATCCTTCAGTCCTTCTACTCTGGAGCTGTCTGACAGGAAGCATCACAGCCTGGTTCCTGCAGGACTTGTACACCAGGAGGTGCAGAACCAGAGCCGGCAGGATCATGAAGGATCCTCACCACCCCAACAACAAACTGTTTCAGCTGCTGCGGTCAGGCAGGCGCCTCCGTAGTCACGCTGCAAGAACAGAGAGACTGAGACGGAGTTTCTTTCCTCAGGCCATAAGGATTGTGAACCATAGACCCACACAACTGCCCCTCTTAGGCACACACACACACTGTAAATATTGTGTTGTTTTTTATTTGTAAATAGTGTGTACTTGTTGCCCTTGCACATTCCTGCTGAGCATTGCCACTTTCATTTCACTGCACACCCTGTGTGTGTATGTGACAAATAAAACATCTTGAATCTTGAATCTTGATTATACTGGCCTGAATGAGTATGTGTGCCGTGAAAAGTACATTCTGCCGTCTGTGGATCAGTCCCTCGGAATGCTTGCCGGAGCAAAAGTGTTCAGTAAATTGGATGCTAACATGGGGTTCTGGCAGATCCCCTTAGCCGAAGAGTCAGTCATGTACACCACATTCATAACACCCTTCGGGCGGTTCCACTTTAACCGCCTTCCCTTCGGCATCAACTCAGCACCGAACACTTTCAGTGCATGATGACGGAAGTCATAGAGGGGTTGGAGGGTGTGGTCTGCCACATCGATGACTTACTAGTGTGGGGACGGGACCAAGATGAGCATGACACTCGACTCCATGCTGTGCTACAAAGAGTGGAGAAAGCAGGCATCACCCTGAATGTGGAAAAGTGTGACATCTCCAAGAGCGAGATGGCCTTTTTGGGCCACATCATCTCAGTCACGGGCATCCGGCCCGATCCGAAGAAGGCGGAGGCTATCGAGATGAAGGAGCCCACAAATGTGAGTGAGATGAGGAGTTTTCGGCATGGTCAACCAGCTGGGAAAATTCATTCCTCAGCTGGCCGAAAAGGACAAAGCACTCCGACCTCCTCTCGAAAAAGAACTGCTGGGTGTGGGGCACGGACCAGGCAATGGCGTTTAAGGAGCTGAAGGAGGCACTTGCTTCTCCTCCAGTGCTGGCCATGTATGACCCAAACAGGGACACTAAAGTATCAGCCGATGCATCTTCGTATGGCTTGGGAGGCGTTATTCTCCAGAAGGTGGACGGTGAATGGTGTCCTGTGGCTTATGCATCGCGATCACTCTCTCCAACTGAACAACGCTATGCACAAGTTGAAAAGGAGGCTCTAGGCCTCACATGGGCCTGTGAACGGTTCCGGGATTTCCTCCTGGGAAAGCATTTCATCCTGGAGACTGACCATAAGCCTCTTCTCAGCCTACTTGGAGCCCAAGCACTTGATCTTCTGCCGCCAAGAATTCAGCGCTTCAGAATGAGGCTCATGCGCTACTCGTATTCAATCATACATGTGCCAGGGAAGTCACTCTGGACAGCAGACACACTGTCACGCTCGCCTGTGAAAGCGAGCATGTCCCCAGATGAAAACGAACTGATGGAGAGCACAAACATATATGTGGACTGTATCATGGAAAATCTGCCTGCCAGCCCCTCATACATAGGAAATCTGAAAGAGCAGCTCAAAGCTGACAGTGTCTGCTCACGGGTCATGACGCTGTGCAGAGAAGGATGGCCAGCGCATGTCAAACAGGAATCAGTGCTGAAAAACTACTGGCTAGAGCGAGCCACACTCACAGTGGAAGACGGTTTGCTCCTCAAAGACTCACGGCTGGCAATACCTGCAACACTGCGGAACGACGTGCTAGCCAAGCTGCATGAAGGACACCAAGGTGTCGTGAAATGTAAAGCGCTCGCACGCCAGGCTGTATGGTGGCCGGGACTTGGTCAGCAGATAAACGACATGGTACTCAAATGCAGAACATGCATACAAGAGAGACACAATCACAATGAGCCGCTCATGCCCTCAGAGCTCCCTGACCGACCATGGCAGAAGTTGGGGGCGGACCTCTTTGAACTGTTTGGAAAGACGTACTTACTTGTCGTCGACTACTTCTCGAGATATATTGAGATTGCACTCTTATCTCACACCAGGTCCACCGGCATCGTCACGCATCTAAAGTCAATCTTCGCTCGCCATGGCATCCCGGAGGTAATGATGTCAGATAACGGACCTCAGTTTTCTGGACAGGCCTTCGCCTTGTTTGCAGCTGCATACGGATTCAGACATGTCACCAGCAGCCTGAGGTTCCCGCAAAGTAACGGCGAAGCAGAACGGGCGGTTCAGACGGTGAAAAACCTTCTAAAGAAGGCAGATGACCCCGACCTGGCTCTACTCGCTTATAGAGCCACTCCTCTTCAGAACGGATACAGCCCGGGTCAGCTTCTCATGGGCCGACGTTTACGCACCACGGTGCCAACCGTTCCCTCTCATCTGGACCCTACACTGCCTGACAGCCATGCACTGGCTCAGAAGGAAAAGGAGAAGAGGATGTCAGATGCTGCACACTATAACAGGCGTCACCGTGCAAAAATGCACAGCGTCTTGTCACCAGGAGAACATGTATGGGTCACCGACGCCAAGACGTCTGGAACTGTGATCCAGAACCACTCTACTCCAAGATCTTATTTGGTGGATTTACCTCAAGGAGTGGTGAGACGCAACCGCCTGCATCTGATACCTCTACAGGCGCCTACACAAGAGAGGACATCACCACAGCAGCACATGTCAGAGCAGGCTCCCATGCCACCTGCTGTGACACCTCCAGTGTTACCTGCAGAGACTCCCAATCTCAGAACTAGGTCTGGGAGAGCCATCATTGAGCCCACTAGGCTTAACTTGTGAATTGAAATGAAATCTCTGAAATATATGTTGAGTTATTGTTGTGTTAGGGTGTCATGGTTATGTGAAAGCTTAGTTGAAGCTAATACGTTTAGTTAAAGCACTTTATGTTACAATGTGAGAATGCAGGGAACTGCAGTTGTTTAATTAATGCACTTGTTTCATACAAGTTCCAATGCTCACCAAAGTGCCTAACATTGTTCTCCTTACAGGGTTCGAATGGTCTGATGGAAACAATAGTTTATTCTCTGTTCTTAAAAGGGAAGATGTGGTATTGTTCAATGTTACGCATAACAGTTGATTGACATGTATGTTTATCCAATAGGAAGCCCTATGTTGGTAGGCTGTGGACCAATAGGATGAGGGAGTGAATGTGTGGGGCGAGGGTCAGATACGGAGTGAGCTGGGGAATAAACATGTCAACTTCAGTACACAGTTTGTCTCACGCGCATTACTAAGCGAACTCGACTCGCACCACACTTTGGGAATCCCTGCCATAGAGAATGCATTGAGAGCTCTGTTTTGTGAAAAAAATGGATTTAACATTGGAGTCAATGGGAGAGGTCTGGGGCGATTTTCATTCCGCCCAAAGTCGCCCCAAAATCGCCCCAGAAGGGGCGGGGCCATTGGAAGCACGACTTTAGGCTGACTGAATGACTGTTACCTGATTGGACAATGACATCCAGAGGCAGATCAGACGGTGGTAGAATGTTTTTGTTTGTTTTTCCCCCAGGCAGTGCATCGCCCCAATCGCCCTTATGGACAAGCCGCCCCTGGATCTGGGTCTAGTCCACGGTGGCTGGTCTCTGCTGGAGTCTGAGCAGGAGGAGGTTCTGGTGAACCTGCTTGACGTCATCTGGTCTCTACAGAATCAGACCCGGTGGCTCCGATGAGGAGCTTCAAGAAGAACTCTATAGAACCAGACCACCTTCTCTCTGTGAAAGTGTTTTTCAACCTTTTTTGAGCTGCAGCACATTTTCTACATTAAACAAATCCCGTGGCACACCAAAACAATTACAAAATGTCAGTTTAGAGTCTGTATTTTTCTTTTAAAATATTTCTCCATCGCCGTTCTCCACCACAGCGTCTCCAGTGCATCATTTAATTTTACTATTTAAATGTTAAAGTAATTACTGCGCTACCTACCGCCACCTACTGGCACGAAGCATATTTAATTGCTAGGCCAGCCACTATTTTACTCTGGACTCCATAGTAAGATCGTGTAATAGCCGGTCTCATGGCGCACTGACAAAAGAATGGATATCATTGTCGCGCTCGTAGCTCGAGCTAGCTATGAGCTAGCTTAAACGTGTTTAGAATGGCTAATTTATTATTTGTGGGCCTACTTTTATGAATGCAAGACTTGCAAGCAACGTTACGGTACTACTCTGAGTTCAGGCTGCTCTTGTCATCATCGGTCTCCACGTTTTCAAGGAGACCGTCTCCTCATCGCGCCCAGCCTGACGCTGATGGGCTCCGCAGGGTTCACGCAGTCACACACGGCTCAGCCTCCGCTCTCAAAGTTCAATATGAGGCGATCGTAACCTGCTGACAGGGCGGAGTCACCAGAGAAGTTCAACATAATAGTTTTTTTGATTTTCAATGTACGTTGCGTTTCGGTCCGGGTAGCACCGGTCGTAGAGGAACCGGTGCCATATTGGCACCGGATTTCGGTACCCGACCCGACAGGAGTTAGGTCTGCTCCTGACGTTCTGCGACGAGAAACAACAGTGCGTAACGAGAACATCTGGGTGTTTCCCTTTCACTCTGCTAACGATGTTTTGTCTCCAGATGACGTTTCAGCTTGCTTAAAACTATGGCACTGTTTGCTAGCTTTTCCCCACACAGCAAAGTGAATCCAAACGAAAGATAACTTTCACTTTAATGCTTACTGCCACCCATGGCATGGAAGAGTTTTTAATTAACTGCTCAGCCACTATATTGCAGGCTCAGACGCTCAACAATAGCACATTATTTGCGGCAACTAAATAATATTTTTGGGGACCAATTAAGTGAAATTGGACATTTTTCCTACGGCACACCTGACGAACTCACACCCAGTGGTTGAAAATCACTGCTATAAAGGACCAGGACTAACTGAGGTCTATAGAGGACCAGGACTAACTGAGGTCTCTAGAGGACCAGGACTAACAGGTCTCTAGAGGACCAGGACTAACTGAGGTCTATAGAGGACCAGGACTAACTGAGGTCTATAGAGGACCAGGACTAACAGGTCTCTAGAGGACCAGGACTAACTGAGGTCTATAGAGGACCAGGACTAACTGAGGTCTATAGAGGACCAGGACTAACTGAGGTCTATAGAGGACCAGGACTAACTGAGGTCTATAGAGGACCAGGACTAACTGAGGTCTATAGAGGACCAGGACTAACTGAGGTCTATAGAGGACCAGGACTAACAGGTCTCTAGAGGACCAGGACTAACTGAGGTCTATAGAGGACCAGGACTAACTGAGGTCTATAGAGGACCAGGACTAACTGAGGTCTATAGAGGACCAGGACTAACTGAGGTCTATAGAGGACCAGGACTAACTGAGGTCTATAGAGGATCAGGACTAACTGAGGACTCAGACCCTCAGAGCAGGATTCACCTTTCATCCTTTTGATGAAGTCTCTGTCATCCGACCCGACGACTTCCCGAAGCCTCTTCTGACCTCCTGCAGAGCGAAGAGAAACCTGTTATCACCATGGAGACGCTACCTGGTCACGGACCTCTGTCATTCTGAAGTCTTGTGAGTAGTCGGAGAATAAAAATAAACAATCCAAGTGAAGTGCACACACCTTCTAATGGCCTCGCGGAGGGTTTACTGGAGGGGAGAGGATCAATATTCAAGACCTTGTCCAGCTGTCCGAAGGCCAGGAGGCGTAACGCATGCTGAAACACACACACACACGCACACTGGTTGTATAGAAGTCTAGGCTTCATGTGTTAAAGCTGCATTCTCTCTCCTGAACACCAGGGGGAGACTCACTGGTTGTATAGAAGTCTACGCTTCATGTGTTACAGCTGCATTCTCTCTGCCGACCACTAGGTGGTGACTCCTCTGGTTGTATAGAAGTCTAGGCTTCATGTGTTAAAGCTGTATTCTCTCTCCTGACCACCAGGGGGGAATGAAGACCGACCTGTGCGCTGCTCGTGATGTCGTTGGCCTGCTGGGCCCCGAGGTCGGACAGGACGTCGGTGGGTTCCCTCTCGCAGGGGTCGTGAACTCCTGGACCTCCTGGACAAGAAGACAACAACAAGTAAACACGCAGACACACACATGATTGGCAGACGGCCTGCTGAGTGTACTCTGATTGCAGCAGCAACAGCTCATCAATGATTCAGAGCGTCCAGGGAACGAGCTGCCGAGGGGAAACCCAATCAAGTCGTCAGAGAGAGAGAGCGAGGGAGAGAGAGAGATAGATAGAGAGAGAGAGAAAGAAAGGAACAACTGAATATTTCACTGTATGAAACACGAGTAATAGTTAAATTACTTCCTGGGAGCCCGAGGGAACCTGCAGCCTAATTCAATTCAAAATTTGTCTCGGAGCTTTACAATCTGTACACATAGACATCCTGCCCCAACCTCACATCGGACGGAGGAAAAAAATAAAAATAACTGGAAAAAAAAAGGAAGAAACCTGGATGGACAGATGCAATAGATGTAATGTGTACAGAAGGACAGAGTTAAAATACATTCAATGAATATGACAGAGTGTCGATCCATCAGGCAGATGGCGGTGGGGAGGAGGAGTCTCAACAGGACAGTGGCGTAGTCATGAGCAGGAATTCCCCATCAGGCAGATAGGGGCTGGACCAGGGCAAACCTGATTCAGAAGAGGAAGGTCTTAAGTCTACTCTTAAGCGGTGACTGTGTCTGCCTCGGACTGAAATTGGAAGCTGGTTCCATAAAGAGGAGCTTGATAACAAAAGGCTCTATTCCCCATTACTTTTTAAGACTCTAGGAACTACAAGTAGTCATTTAGTGGCGTAGCTCTCTAGTGGGCAATATGGTACGACAAGCTCCTTAAGATATGATGGAGCATCACCAATCAAGGCTTTGTAGGTTAAGAGAAGAATTTTAAAAGTGATTCTTGATTTTACTGGGAGCCAGTGCAGAGCAGCTAGTGCACCGTGAATGCACCGTGACGCCGCAATGCATCATGGGAAATCTTTAGGACTTCCTGTGTTGAATTCATTCAGGATGTTTGTAAATGTTTCTCCTGCTTCTTCGTTGATATGATAACCCGTGTTTTTGATTTCCCCTCAAAAGGATTATTCTTGTCATTTCATTTGTGAGTCTGAGAAGTGAATGTGTTCACGTCATGACTTCAGGCCGAGTTTCATCATTCAGGAGATGAAAGCAGTGAAACATACGCTGCCGACGACCACATTTAGAAAGAGGACTCAATGTTTTACTTTTAAAGCTTATTTCACCTCGTTGATGGAGAAAAGGAAAAAAACAAAATGTCTAACAGACTCCATGAAGATCTCACAAAGATCCAATCTGGTTAGAAGTAGACTGCTGGTCCACCGCGTCGCCCTCCAGCCTTCCATGACAACAACCTGACAGACGAAGCCCAGGGCGACAGCACAGCTGGTTGATACTTTTGCTTCTCGACTATAACATCCTGTGGTGGCTCTGCTGGACCTCCTGCAGTGTGGACTAACTGGTTTCCATCACCACTCTGGACCTGGGACCTGCCCCCCCCCCCCCCCCCCGGCCACTGACCTGGCAGCAGGACCCCCGAGGCGATGCACTCCATGACGCGCCGCAGGGCCTCGCCCGGGCCCAGCGGCCGGTTGCAGGTGGCCACGGCCTTCTCACAGATCAGCTCCAGAGGCTGCAGAGGACGGACAGAAGGAGGAGGGACATGAACTTGTTCTTGGTCCCCCTGGGGGGGGGGGGTGTACGGCGCATGTGTGAGCCCTACCCGTCCTGTGAGGAGCCGCCACCCGGACACCCGGCTGCACACGTCCCTGAGGATGCGCAAGACGACGACGCACGACTTGAGATCTGTCACTCTGGCCTGACAGAGAGAGAGGCGGAGCTTAGTGACATCACATTTAGTGGACAGGAGAGAGGCGGAGCTTAGTGACATCACATTTAGTGGACAGGAGAGAGGCGGAGCTTAGTGACATCACATTCAGTGGACAGGAGACTGAAGGCGGAGCTTAGTGACATCACATTCAGTGGACAGGAAAGAGGCGGAGCTTAGTGACATCACATTCAGTCAACAGGAGAGAGGCTATACTAAACTCCATCTGTTCTCACCTGGAACCATTTGGCGTGTCGGAGCGCCGCCAGCGCCGCCCGGCACTTCTTCCTGTCCAGGACGTCTTCCTCCTCCTCCTCCTTCCCCTCCTCCTCCTCCTCTCCCTCCTTCTTCTCCTTCTCACCTTCCTCCTGCCACTCTTTGTCCTCTGGAGAGATGGACAGGATGCACACACGCACATGACATGATGTAATTCAATTGAGGAAATTCAATTGAGGAAATTCAACATGGCCCCCCGCATCCTCAGAACATTCTACACCAGTACCATCGAGAGTGTTCTGACAGGTTGCATCACCGTCTACTGCACCGCCCTGGGCGTAGGGCACTACAGAGGGTTACATCGTTGGAGGTGAGCTTCCCTCCATCCTGGACATATACACCAAGCGGTGCGTGGCCAGGGCCAAACGGATGATGAAAGACAATAACCACCCCGGCCACAAACTGTTCACCTTCTACCGTCAGGCAGGCGATACCGCAGTATCAAGTGCCGCACAAACAGACTGAGGGACAGCTTCTTCAGTCAGGCCATCAGGCTGCTGAACAGGACTGAGACCCTCATTAACACTACACACCAGAACATATTCTGTGAATATCTATGGCCATGGTGTATATTTTATTACATTGTTTATATATATATATTGTATATATATATTGTATGTATATACATATATATATATATATAGTCTCAAAAAAGTGTATATTTTATTACATTGTTTTATATATATATATTGCCATGATGTATATTCTATTACATTGTTTTATATATATATTGTTAATACTTTCTTCTTTTTTTTGTGTGGATATTGTATAGTTTATTCTCATTCTTATTCTTTTTTTAGTCTGCTACTTTTGCACATAAGAATTTCACGAACCGATTATACTTGTATAAAAGGGGATGTGACAATAAAAACTTGAAACTTGAAACTTGAAACCATTAAAGCTCCATCGGACGAGGCGATGCTTCGCTGTTACCGGGCGGATTACGGCCAGAAAACTAAAAGAAGGTAAATGTCGACTGGAGAGAAAATATTCTAAATATAATGTTCACTTCCAACTTACATCGATTCTATTAGGGTGCCTAAAATCCCTGTCTCACGTAGTAATAACACTACGACGGTGTAGAAGTACACTTCTAAAACACCGGTACTGCCCCTTTAACTCTTGTGTTGCCTTAGGGTCATTTTGACCCGAATCACCTTAGGATTAATTTGACCCCATTCAATGTTTAATGTCGGTGTTCTTTCGGTAGTCAACAAACAAACATAAAGTGCCTCACACTTAAACTTGGAAAACAATATTAATTCTAATAATTTTCTGGAGGTTTTAATTGCTGGCGTCAAATTGAACCCAAAGGGTAAAATATGTTAGTAAATATAAAGGTAACAGGAGGGTGAAACATTGAATCGGGTCAAAATGACCCTAAGGCAACACAAGGGTTAAATACATCTGACGGGAGATGCTTTCTAACGACGCCCATCTGCTGGACAGGACACCTGACACAGACATTTAATGTGGGGGGAGGGGGTGGGGGGCTGAGTACCTTGCTCGGCGGCTCCTCGATGCTCCTCCCTCATGGTCAAGGAGGAGAGGGTGACCTTCAGCGTCATTCGGGGTTCCGTGGTGCTGCAGACCTGGATGGCGGCGTCCAGGACGCAGGGCTGCACCTCGTATTTATCCTCCGTCATCGACTGCAACGCAACAAAATAAAAACAGCAGGAAGACACAAGAAGGGGAAGCCCCGCCCCCTGCCCCCCCGCTGTGTTGGTGTGTCAGAGGTCAGAGGTCGAGGTGTGATGATTTCAAGATGAAACACTTCCTTTGACATAATGTCCACTTCACTGCGTCTCCTCTGCGTCTCCTCTGCGTCTCCTCCTACAGATTTCCTTTCATCTGGTTTGAGGATAAATAAAATAAAACTTCTTCCTCCTGAGAAATGATTTATTCTCCTCGTGATGTCGTCGTCATTCTGTGGACGAGTTGCTCCGTCTGGCCAACATCATAAAAACTGTCACACAAACTCCTCAGTGGAGTTCAACTCGTTCGATTGTGACTGATGAGGGTGTCAATAAAACAATGTGTGTGTGTGTGTGTGTGTGTTCAGTGGGACATCATATCTGAAAGAGCTTTCAAGAGGGAGGAAGAGGAGATCCAACGTGAGCCTGTTGACGGGTTCATGTTTACAGGATTATTAAAATATATTATTAAATACTTTGAGTCAGAAAGTGTATTGCACTAATGCTTTGAAGGTATTTTAATGTCATATTATATATAATATATAATATATATCAGAGATTTATACAATGTATGAACATTTGTATTTATATCCTCTCCTCTCTCCTCCCTCCTTTCTCCTCCCACCGCTCTCCTCCCTCTTCCTTCCTCTTCTCACCTCTCTCCTCTCTCCCCCCCTCCACCCTCCTCTCCTCCCTTCCTTCTCCTTCCTTCTACTTCCTCCACTCTCCTTCCTCCTCTCTCCTCCATTCTCTCTGGTTCATGCGTTTGTTCCTCCTAGACTAGATATATATCCTCCCCCAACCTCTCTAAGGTCCTGGATACCCCACAGAGCTAGAGTTGGAGCCTAGATGGAGGTGGGGCCGAGCTGGAGGCGGGGCCTAGTTGGAGTTGGAGCCTAGCTGGAGGCGGGGCCTAGCGTACCTGTATCTGCAGTGGCAGGTTGGTGCTGACGGTGTGCAGCAGCAGCTTGGTGGGTTTCTCTCTGCACATCAGAACCAGCTCCAGGTCCAGGTCCCCTCTGATCAGCAGGCCTTTGGCCACCAGGCCGACCCGCATCACGCCGCACAGAGTGGGGGGCGGAGCCACGGCAGCCGACGTCCTGTCGGCCCGAGGGGCGGAGCCACAAACGTCAGACACAAAGACGCAGATAGACTGTTGCTACCTGTCTACCAGGCTTTAGAGTTTTAGAGTTTTACTTTAGATTTCTCCTGTGATATTTTAATATATAAAGTTCCTCATCGGGACTCAAAGCAGAGAACTAGAACTCATCTGAGCAGAATGACTCCTACAAATAAATTATTATCTATTTAGATAGATAGATAGATATATACTTTATTAATCCCCAAGGGGAAATTTGTCGAGTCAGTAGCAGCAACACACAAGAATAAAAAAACAAAACACAAATATAAGAAGGGTTAGGGTGATCTGGCAAGAGGTGAACTGTTGTAGAGCCTCATAGCCGTCGGCAGGAATGTTCTCCTGTATCTCTCCTTGTGGCAGCGGAGCGTGAGGAGACGTCTGGAGAAAGTACTCCTCTGTCCCTGTAGGAGGTGGTGGAGAGGTGGTCCGGGTTGTCCAATATGGACACCAGTTTCTTCAACGACCTCCTCTCCACCACCTGTTCCAGGTGCTCAGCTGGCAGCCGATGATGGAGCCAGCCTTCCTAACCAGTTTGTTAAGACGGCTGGTGTCACGGCTCCGATGCTGCTCCCCAGCAGACAATGGCAAAGTGCAGCACACTGGCGACAACCGACTGGTAGAATAACTCCAGCATCTTGCTGCACACGTTGAAGGATCAAGCTTTCTCAGGAAAAGAGACGACTCATCCCTTCTTGTACACAGCGTTGATGTTGGCCTTCCAGTTCAGTCGGCTGTCGATGGAGACGCCCAGGTACTTGTACTCCTCCACCATGTCCACGCCCACTCCCAGGACACTCAGAGGTGGAGGAGCTGTCGCTCCTCCTGAAGTCCACCACCATCTCTCTGGTCTTGGCCACGTTCAGCCGCAGGTGGTTCTCATCGCCCACTTTACAAAGTCACTCACCACTGCCCTGTACTCCTCCTCCCGTCCATCCCTAATACACCGACCACTGCAGAATCATCAGAGTACTTCTGCAGATGGCATGACTCCGTGTTGTACTGGAAGTCACTGGTGTACAGGGTGAAGAGGAAGGAGACAGAACAGTTCCTGTGGGGCTCAACATCACTGACCACCGTTCCAGACAGCACACGGCCCAATCTGACAAACTGTGGTCTGCCTGTGAGGTAGTCAGTGATCCAGGAGATGGTGGGCGCGTCCACGCCACCGCAGCTTCTCACTCAGCAGCAGTGGCTGGATGGTGTTAAATGCACTGGAGAAGTCAAAGAAAGTGACTCTCACAGAGACATCGGTTCCATCCAGGTGCGACTGAGCTCGTTGCAGCAGGTAGATGATGGCGTCGTCCACTCCCACATGAGGCTGGTAAGCAAATTGCAGAGGTCCAACGATGATTTCACCTGCGGCCGGAGGTGGGCCAAGACCAGCCTCTCCAGCACCTTCATCACATGGGAGGTGAGGCGACCGGTCGGTAGTCGTTGAGGCCAGATGGTGCTGACTTCTTTGGGACAGGGACCAGGCACGGCGTCTTCCACAGCACGGGACTTCCCGCAGCCCCAGGCTGAGGTTGAAGAGGCGCTGCAGGACACCAGACAGCTGGGTGGCGCAGGTCTTTAGGACCCTGGGGCTGATGCCATCAGGACCTTCAGCTCTGCGCTGGTGTAGTTTCTCCAGCTGTCTTCTCACCTGGTCAGTCGTCACAGAGAGAGGGGAGGGTGGAGGAGCCCATTGTTATTGAGGGCTCGGTGGATGTGCAGCTCAGCAGGGGACAGAGGAGGAGGTGTTTGGGAGGTGTGATGTGTGGAGGAGGCGGGGGAGGCTGTGAACTGAACCTATTGAAAAACAGTTCAGCTCGTTGGCCCTCTCCAGGAGCCCCTGGCTGTCTCCTCCCACCTTGAAGCCAGTTATCTGCTTCATGCCAGACCACACCTCCCTTGTGTTGTTCAGCTGGAGTTTGGCCTCCAGCTTCCTCCTGTAGGAGTCCTTGCCTCCCTGAGCTTCACCTTTAGGTTGCGCTGGGCTTTCCTCAGCTCATCCCTGTCTCCAGACCTGAAAGCAGCTTTCTTCATGTTAGAAGCGCCTTCAGGTCCCTGGTGATCAGGGCTTGTTGTTGGGAAGCAGCGCACAGTCCGTGATGGGATGGTGGTGTGTTCACAGAACTTGATGTATTCCGTGATGCAGTCGGTCATACTGTTGATGTCCTCCCGTCACGGTCCACACAGCACATCCCAGTCCGTTGACTCAAGCAGTCCTGTAGGCGTCGTTAGCCTCCATAGACCACCTCCTCACAGTCCTGGTGGTCACCGCAGCCTCTTCACCAGAGGAACATACCTGGGTGTCAGCGGACCAGGTCATGATCAGACCTGCCGAGGGGGAAGGGCAGTGGCGCTGTATGTCCTTAGTATTAGCATACAGCAAGTCCAGAGTTTTATTGTTCCTTGTTGGGCAGTCTATGTATTGATGGAAGGTTGGCAGAGCTTTATCCAGTGTGGTGTGGTTAAAGTCACCAGTGATAGCCATGAATGCTCCAGGCTGATGATTCAGCAGAGCAGACACAGTGGAGTGGATGGTGTCCACAGCTTCCTCAGCGTCAGCTGATGGCGGCACGTACCGACAACCACAATGGCGGACGTGAACTCTCTCGGCAAATAGTACGGGCGCATCCCCACGGCCAACAGTTCAATGTTCGGGCAGAAGCGCTCCTTCACGCACACATGGTCCGGTGGCACCACCGTTCATTCACATTATCAGCGATCCCCCCCCCCCTCTTCTTACCGCTGTGAGTGGCGTCTCTACCTGCCCGAACAGTCCTGAAGCCGGGCAAAGACGCGCTGTGATCCGGATAGTCCGCGTGCAGCCACGTCTCAGTGAAGCACAAGAGACTGCTCTCACGGAAGACCCTCTCGGTCATTACCAGCGCGCCGAGCTCATCCGTCTTATTCGCCAAAGACCTCACGTTCCCGTTATGATCGACGGTACCGAGGGTTTGTATCTCCTCGTTTTAGCCCTCCGCTTGACACCCGCTCTACAGCCGCGAGCCCTTCTCCGTAGCTCCAGCGGGATCACAGGTCTTTCTCCAGGCAGAAGCTTCGGCCTGCACAGCGCGATCAGCTGAGCACGCGAGTAGACGACGGTCCCAGTCATTGTTATGCTGCGGCTCACCGATACTCACGACAAAGTGAACAAAAGCCACAGTAGAAGTATCGAAAAAAGTAGTTATGGTCCAGTGTCCGACCGTAACTAAGACAAACGTGAAAGAAAAGAAGAAGAAAAAGAGGAAAAGTGCAAAAAAAAAGACAATAAAATAAAAGCAAAACGCCACTACTGAAACAAGCAGCCGTTGGCACAGCGCTTCCTCCTTACAGCCTCTCTTCTCTACTCCTTTCTCCATCCTCTCTCCTCCTTCCTAACTCCTCCGTCCTCGCTCCTCCTTCCTAACTCCTCCCACCTCCCTGCTATCTCCTTCCTCCTCCCACCTCTCTCCTCCCTCCTAACTCCTCCATCCTCTCTCATCCCTCATATCGCCTCCCTCCTAACTCATCCATCCTCTCTCTCCTCCATCCTCTCCTCCCTCCTCTTTTAACTCCTCCATCCTCTCTCCTCCCTCCTAACTCCTCTCTACTCCCTCCTCTCTCCTCCCTCCTCTCTTTTAACTCCTCCATCCTCCCTCCTCTCTTATTATTTTGATATTTCCATAACAGGACTGTCTCAGAAATTAGAATAGAAGTTCTTTATTTTCTGTATGCAATTCAAAAACAAAAATGTCATGCATTCTGGATTCATTACAAATCAACTGAAATATTGCAAGCCTTTTATTCTTTTAATATTGCTGATTATGGCTTACTAAGAAAACTCTAAAATCCTATCTCATAAAATTTTAATATTTCCTCAGACCAAGTTAAAAAGATTTATAACAGCTGAGTGTTTGTCAAGGCTCAGGAAACCCTTGCAGGTGTTTCGAGTTAATTAGACAATTCAAGTGATTTGTTTTTAGGACCCTGGGGCTGATGCCATCAGGACCTTCAGCTCTGCGCTTGGTAGTTTCTCCAGCTGTCTCTCACCTGGTCAGTCACAGAGAGAGGGGAGGTGGAGGAGCCCATTGTTATTGAGGGCTCGTGGATGTGCAGCTCAGCAGGGGGACAGAGGGGAGGAGGTGTTTGGGAGGTGTGATGTGGAGGAGACGGGGAGGGCTGTGAACTGAACCTATTGAAAAACAGTTCAGCTCGTTGGCCTCTCCAGGGAGCCCCTGGCTGTCTCCCTCCCACCTTGAAGCCAGTTATCTGCTTCATGCCAGACCACACCTCCCTTGTGTTGTTCAGCTGGAGTTTGGCCTCCAGCTTCCTCCTGTAGGAGTCCTTGCCCTCCTGAGCTTCACCTTTAGGTTGCGCTGGGCTTTCCTCAGCTCATCTCGTCTCCAGGCCTGGAAGCAGCTTTCTTCATGTTAAGAAGCGCCTTCAGGTCCCTGGTGATCCAGGGCTTGTTGTTGGGCAAGCAGCGCACAGTCCGTGATGGATGGTGGTGTGTTCACAGAACTTGATGTATTCCGTGATGCAGTCGGTCATACTGTTGATGTCCTCCCCGTGCGGTCCACACAGCACATCCCAGTCCGTTGACTCGAAGCAGTCCTGTAGAGCGTCGTTAGCCTCCATAGACCACCTCCTCACAGTCCTGGTGGTCACCGGCAGCCTCTTCACCAGAGGAACATACCTGGGTGTCAGCCGGACCAGGTCATGATCAGACCTGCCGACGCGGCCAAGGGCAGTGGCGCTGTATGCGCCCTTAGTATTAGCATACAGCAAGTCCAGAGTTTTATTGTTCCTTGTTGGGCAGTCTATGTATTGATGGAAGGTTGGCAGAGCTTTATCCAGTGTGGTGTGGTTAAAGTCACCAGTGATAGCCATGAATGCTCCAGGCTGATGATTCAGCAGAGCAGACACAGTGGAGTGGATGGTGTCCACAGCTTCCTCAGCGTCAGCTGATGGCGGCACGTACACGACAACCACAATGGCGGACGTGAACTCTCTCGGCAAATAGTACGGGCGCATCCCCACGGCCAACAGTTCAATGTTCGGCTACAGAAGCGCCCTTCACGCACACATGGTCCGGGTGGCACCACCGCTCATTCACATAAACAGCGATCCCGCCTCTTCTTACCGCCTGTGTAGCGTCTCTGTCAGCCCGAACAGTCCTGAAGCCGGGCAAAGACGCGCTGTGATCCGGATAGTCCGCGTGCAGCCACGTCTCAGTGAAGCACAAGAGACTGCTCTCACGGAAGACCCTCTCGGTCATTACCAGCGCCGAGCTCATCCGCCTTATTCGCCAAAGACCTCACGCTCCCCGTTATGATCGACGGTACCGAGGGTTTGTATCTCCTCGCTTTAGCCTCCGCTTGACACCCGCCTACAGTCATGAGCCCTTCTCCGTAGCTCCAGCGGGATCACAGGTCTTTCTCCAGGCAGAAGCTTCGCCTGCACAGCGCGATCAGCTGAGCGCGAGTAGACGACGGTCCCAGTCATTGTTATGTTATGCTCACCGATACTCACGACAAAGTGAACAAAAGCCACAGTAGAAGTATCGAAAAAAGTAGTTATGGTCCAGTGTCCGACCGTAACTAAGACAAACGTGAAAGAAAAGAAAAAGAAAAAGAGGAAAAGTGCAAAAAAAGACAATAAAATAAAAGCAAAACGCCACTACTGAAACAAGCAGCCGTTGGCACAGCGCCTCCTTACAGCCTCTCTTCTCTACTCCTTTCTCCATCCTCTCTCCTCCTTCCTAACTCCTCCGTCCTCGCTCCTCCTTCCTAACTCCTCCCACCTCCCTGCTATCTCCTTCCTCCTCCCTGCTTCCACCTCTCTCCTAACTCCTCCATCCTCTCTCATCCCTCATATCGCCTCCCTCCTAACTCATCCATCCTCTCTCTCCTCCATCCTCTCCTCCCTCCTCTTTTAACTCCTCCATCCTCTCTCCTCCCTCCTAACTCCTCTCTACTCCCTCCTCTCTCCTCCCTCCTCTCTTTTAACTCCTCCATCCTCCCTCCTCTCTTATTATTTTGATATTTCCTCAACAACCTTACAGGACTGTCTCAGAAAATTAGAATATTGTGATAAAGTTCTTTATTTTCTGTAATGCATTATTATATTGCAAGCCTTTTATTCTTTTAATATTGCTGATTATGGCTTACAGCTTAAGAAAACTCTAAAATCCTATCTCATAAAATTTTAATATTTCAGACCAAGTTAAAAAAGATTTATAACAGCTGAGTGTTTGTCAAGGCTCAGGAAACCCTTGCAGGTGTTTCTGAGTTAATTAGACAATTCAAGTGATTTGTTTAATACCCTACTAGTATACTTTTTCATGATATTCTAATATTTAGAGATAGGATATTTGAGTTTTCTTAAGCTGTAAGCCATAATCAGCAATAAATCAGAATAAAAGGCTTGCAATATTTCAGTTGATTGTAATAATCCAGAATGCATGACATTTTTGTTTTTTAAATTGCATTACAGAAAATAAAGAACTTCATCACAATATTCTAATTTTCTGAGACAGTCCTGTATATTCTACGCGTCTTATTTAAAATCTTTTACTTTGACCAGACTCTGTGAACTTTACATTCTGAGCTCCTCAGTGAAGCGATGACGCCATGTTGGATTGAGACCAGCAGTCATGTGACTTGGACTGAGCTTCAGGCGCGTAGAGCCGACATGTCTTCCAACAATGATACAACTTGTAGACACTTCAACTCCATTGTTTGTCTTTTTTTATGATAATGAAATACAACACCCTCAAAGTGTTGATCACAAGAACCCACTGGAGGGGACGTACCTCGCCTCCGCGGCGTCTTCCACCGCCTCATCATCGGCGGCGCCGGAGGAGACCTCCCCCGAGGACCCGCGGAGGCCGTCCATCCAATCGGAGACCTTCTTGAGGGCTCCCTCCACGGTGGACACCAGCGTCTGGACGGCCTCCAGCTCCTCCGGCGCCGGGTAGATGCTGGCGTGCTTGGCCATGACGTGGCGGTCGTCGTTTGCAAACGACCGGAACGACCTCTGGGGGACAAGAGAGACGCCGAGGAGCTTTACAGTTTCAGGTGTGAATCACACCGAGGCTCAGAGGGAAGAATAAAGAGACGGCTTTGGCTGCTGGAGGCCCGATGTGTGATAATCCGCTTATAGAACAATGAGACGATGAGAAGCTCCTGAATTAAAGCTGCAGATGCTGGAAACGAACACTTTCACCACGCAATGACTTTGCTCCTGGTCCCTGGTCAGACCGTCAATGGGCTCCAGTTGTCTTTGTTAAACGTTCATTATGTTGAGTTAGTGGATTTCAAACATAGAAACTTGCGTTTTAGGATTCAACCGCTCCGGTTTTGCAAAAGGTTTTTTTGTGCTATTGTGTCTATAATAATCAATAAGTCATCGTCATCATCGTTATTACCTTCGCATTGAAAATGCGGATGGTTATGTTTTGATCGCCGTGTATTTATTTATTTGTATGCGTGTTATCCGCATAACACAAAAAGTATTAAACCGAATCGCATGAGATTCGGTGGGATCATTGGTTATTATCCGGGGACCATTTGATTAGATTTTGGGATCAATCGGGTCAAAAAAAGGTCAAAATCTTCTTTTTACCACAGCACGGCAATTTGTATCCAATTGGCATGAAACTAATGCCAACATGTTCATAATTCAATGCCCAATCTTGTGATATGCGAAGGTATGCGCTCTACCGAGTGCCCATTCTAGTTGTCTTTGTTATGGTCGTCGTTATCGCTATCCGCGTTACCATCGGCAATATGACCGTCATCATCGTCGTTGTTATCATCGTTATTGTTGTTATCGTTGTTATCATCGCTATTGTTGTTGTTGTTGTTATGTTGTTGTTATCATCGTCGTTGTTTAACTGCAGAGAAACTGATCCCACATGTTGTTGACAGACAACTCTCAGGAGGAAGCAGCCGACAAAATCCAGAACAAAGCAGACCCCCCGCCCCCTCGCTCAGACGTTGTGGTTCTTGTTTTTTTGGGTTTCCTCCCAGGCTGTCAGCGAACACCTGACGGCCCCGAGCTGCTGCCGGCTCCTCGTGACCCAGATACAGCCGGCGTCAACATGGAGGACTCGTATGAGAGGGGTGGAAGAAAAAGAAGAAAGAGGAGGTGTGCTTTCACGAGCCACGAACACGCCGAGCATCAAACGCGGCCTTCAATCCAAGGTCAAACTCTCTCTCTCCATCTTCCTCTTCCTCCCATAACCCCCAGCGTGTAAGCACACGCTCATTACGGTGAGTTATTGATGATGGCTTTAATAATTCATGGCCATGAGTCTCTGGGGAGGAGGGAGGGGGCGAGGAGGGGGGGTCATTCATCACGACCTAGTTACATTTCTGGCCCAACTGTTGCCGGGGGCGACAACCACGACACAACCAAAACGTACACTGGGAACATTAACGAGATCCAAATGAAAGATTAACCCCTTCACAGCCCCCCGACACTCATTCTGGATCGGGGCCCCGCCTCCTTCCTTTAATCTGTTAGCTACAAGACAGCTGGGGGGGGCTTTAATTAATTGTTGACGGAGGGTATTTACTTAAATCTGAAGTAATTACTCTTTTTTCCTCTCGCAGGAGGACGACACACACACACAGACTCACACACACATAAACTCTCACACACACACACACAAAGCTCTGACACACACAAACTCACACACAAACTCTCTCACACACACACACTCACACATCCACACAAACTCTACCACACACACACACACACTCACACACTCATACACACACACAGTGTGTTATTGATACGTTGATAGACAGAAGAAGAAGAGTTCTCCATGAGGACTAAATATTTAACATTTTCCCTTTTACCACTAAATAAAACGTAACGTCTGAACCTTCTGGACCTCAAAGCTTCAGCCACTCTACAACACACTGTCAGCGCTGAACGACGACCTCGATGGCACGACGTCCTCTGTTCCCTGAAGGCAGCAGCAGGAGGTTCAGCCTCGTTGTCTCACTCAGAGTCTCCAGCTCAGACTCACCGGCTTCACAGTAAATCAGCGTTAAATATACCGGCTCTAAAAGCTAAATGGACTCACAGCCCGTCCACGCCACAGGGGTGTGATGCAGTGAAGTCAGGAGCTCCTTTCATGTTTATTTCTTATCATTTAACCATTTAAATAAAAAGACGTTCAACTCTGGTTTGATCTGGATGGAAGACGGGGAAAGGTTTAATGTAGCCTCAGGTCGGTTCTGATCCAATCCAACCAATCACATTTCCTTGAAAAGAAAGGTGCGCCCTAAATGTAGTTTTGCTGAAACGTGGTATAATTCTGTATAAACTATTACATCTACGTTTATTATATTAATCGATTAATCTGTCAATCATTTTTTCGATGAATCAGATAAAACAACAACATTGATTTCCAACGCTTTACTCGCTCGACTATTTGTGGTTCATTCGCGCCTTAGAGGGGGCGGGGCCTATCTCTGTTTGCTCCGTGAAAACAGTTTCCCATTTCCTTCATCCACCATGAAGAACTAACCACTAGTTCTGCTTTATACTTGTTGAGGACATCCCACACACATATAATAGACATTTAAATGAAACACCTGCTGCTAGAAACAGTCCAATAAGTCTTTAATATTTGATCTGAAACTCTAAACTCTGAATTAAATCAAACTATGTTTAGGTCGGTACCTCTTTGGGACCGAAGAAAGCCAAAAGAATGCACCGGAATAACAATAAAACAGCGTAGCTCACCATGTCCGGGCGGTGGGGGGTCGTGGGGGGGTCTAGGTGAGGACCAGGGTCCCGGGACTCCTCATGCAGTCGGACGTCTCGCTGTCGGTAGGAAAGAAAAAAAGAAAAATTTCAACCGTAAGAAAATAGTGTTTCTCTTATATTTCGTAACCCTTATGGACTTAGATTGTGAAAAATAATAAACAATTACGGACGGTTGGCTGGGAGGCGGAGCTAAAGGAAGACGGGGAGTCAATGACTTCACCGATTGGCTTTCCCATGAACGAACGGGGCGCCGCCTCCAACGTTCGCCAAGCATTTTTGTAAATGTGGGTGATCCCTGATTTAAAGCTTATTCTTAAAGCTGAGGGCTTTAAATGTGAGGCTGGAATGATAATCCCAAATGTTATCATGAGTTATATTATTATTAATATTATTCACATTTCACAATAAGGAGTTGAAAACATTTTCACTTATTTCACTGTACAAGCATTGTTGTTGTTGTTGTTGTTGTTTTCCGGTCGTTCGCCACGATGATCCGACTCCGAAACCTTTTGCCCAATTATCTGAGTATTTAAACTAACAATGAAAATTCCAAATCATACAGTTTATAACCTTAAATGACTTAATTAAAAGGATACACATTTGTCTTTTCAGTTGCACTTGCAGTGCGGAAAATGTTTGATTATGAAAGAGCGAATGGCGGCTTATATTTAGAGCGTCTTTCTTTTAAAACCATATTAATTATTTAAAACTCAGCGTAAATGAACATATGAATATAAACAAATGTCCATGAATCTTCCAGATTTTCCATGACCGTACGAACGTATGAGAGAGAGAGAGGGAGGGAGGGAGAGAGAGGGGGAAAGAGAAGGAGAGAGAGAGGAGAGGGGGGGGAGAATGAGAGAGAGAGAGGGAGGGAGGGAGAGAGAGGGGGAAAGAGAAGGAGAGAGAGAGGGAGAGAGAGAGAGAGGGAAGGAGAGAGAGGGAAGAGAGAGGAGAGAGAGGGAGGGAGAGAGAGAGGGGGAGGGATAGGGGGAGAGAGAGGGGGAGAGAGAGGGGGAGGGATAGGGGGAGAGAGAGGAAGAGAGAGGGGGAAAGAGAAGGAGAGAGAGAGAGACGGGGAAAGAGAGAGGGGGAGGGAGAGGTGGAGAGAGAGGGACAGAGAAGGAGAGCGAGACAGAGATAGAAGGAGAGGGAGATAGGAGAGGGAGAGAGAAAGAGAGAGGGGGAGGGAGAGAAGGAGAGAGCGAAGGATATAGAGGGGGAGGGAGAGGGGAGAGAGAGGGAGGGGGAGAGAGATAGGGGGGAAGAGAAGGAGAGAGAGAGGGAGCAAGAGAGAGGGAGGGAGGGAGCGGGAGAGAGAGGGGGAGAGAAGGAGAGAGGGAGAGGGGAGAGAGAGGGAGGGAGAAAAAGAAAGAGAAGGATATAGAGGGGGAGGGAGGGGGAGAGAGAAGGAGAGAGAGAGGGAGCGAGAGAGAGGGAGATAGGGGGGGAAGAGAAGGAGAGAGAGAGGGAGCAAGAGAGAGAGAGGGGGAGAGAAGGAGAGAGAAGGAGAGGGGGAAAGAGAAAGAGAGAGGGGGAGGGAGAGAGAAGGAGAGCGAGAAGGATATAGAGGGGGAGGGGAGAGAGAGGAGAGAGAGAGGGAGCGAGAGAGAGATAGGGGGGAAGAGAAGGAGACAGAGAGGGAGCAAGAGAGAGGGAGGGAGGGAGCGGGAGAGAGAGGGGGAAAGAGAAAGAGAGAGAGGCGAGATAGAGGGGGAGGGAGAGGGGGAGAAAGAGGGAGAGAAGGGGGGGAGAGCGTAAATGAACATATGAATATAACACATATGAATTTGTTTTTCCAGGACTTTTCCAGGCCTGGAAAAAACCATTTGAACATTCCAGTACTTTTCCAGGTTTTCCAGGACCGTACCCTCTTTTTGTGATGAGCGGCGCTAATGAAGCCTTTTATTCAAACAGCAGACGTCCCAGTGCAGGTCCACAGTTGGACGTCTCAACGTTACCCGGTCAGACGCACGTTATTAATCTAAATCACGCCGCATGTGTTCTCACTGTGAAATGAGTTTGAGGAAGCTGGGGAGGAAGTGTCCTTGTTGTTTAGGGGGCAGTGTTTGCCCCACTGACTGAACTCCAGGGGCATTTCAAAATAAATTGGGCACACTTTTTAAAACTTGGTGTCAATTCGTCCTCTGCGACCTTGACCCCGTGTTTCACTGACAGGAGCTCGGCCTCTGGTGGTTGATTCGCCGCTGGAGGATAAAATGCTGTTGGCTCCTCCCACAAACAGCAGGACTTCAAAGTGCTTAGGACTCGTCAATAATGGAGGACGTTGCTACGTGTGAGAGACCGGAGGACTCACCACATGAATGCTAACCAGCTTCACACCGGCTGAGAGGAGAGAGTGTGTGTGTGTGTGTGTGTGTGTGTGTGATGATGCATCACCTCTTCACATCTTCAGTCGAGGAGATGGGACTTAATTGACTGTCGATGACTGCGGAGGTGGAAGAGGAAGAGGAAGGTGACGCGGTGGCAGATTGAGGGTGACGTGTCGTAAGCAACCTTCACACATGCACTGCAACTCTGAATAATAAGGATATATATACTGTAGGGCTGCAACAACGAATCGATAAAATCGATAAAAATCGATTATTAAAATAGTTGGCAACGAATTTCATTATCGATTCGTTGTGTCGCGCGATTATTACGGCGCTCAATAAGTCACGGAGTATAAACAAAGTAGATTTGAGCGCAGAGCGGCGCAGGAGAAACAAGAGCGGAGGTTGAGGAGAGACGGAACGCTGCGTTGTGAGAGCCAATCAGCGCTGAGCTGCTCCTCTGTTGATGAATCTAATTGGCTGCTGCTGCTCACGTGGCGCTGGATGCGGAAGTCATTCACGTAGTCGGAGTCATTCACGGAGCTGAGTGCGCCTACGGGTGACGTTATGAACCCAGACACCAGGGCGCTACATGTCACGACGTGTGTGGCATTTCCACAAGAGTATAACGTAGACAACGTGGTTATTTATTCCGTGGCGGATAGCGGAACATATTTTTCCATGGAGAAAGGCAACGGAGATAAGCCACGACGCCACTGTGAGCGCTGCGCGTGCAGACAACATTTAACGGAGCGGAGCAGCGCGTGAGCTCTGATCGCTCTTTTAATGAAGTATCGATACTAAAAATATGCTAAATCACATCGTGTTTAACGTACGGGTACTTTGTTAGCATCGCTGCAGCGTGACAGCAGTAGATGTAGCGGACTAACATTCAAGCTAACCTAACTTCCCAAACGCTGTCGACATCTGAACGCTGATTGGCCGAGACGCGACACGTCCCATCAAAGATGTTTTATTGCGAAGAGCACCACTTCACATTTTCTCCGCGTCTCACTGCAATCTCACCGGCAGCGGGCCAGGTGAAAAAAATAATAAATCGGAACGCGTCTCTGGTATTGTTCAGGGGGCCACATGGGGACCACTGCTCAGGAGAGGAAAGCTGTCAGTCTGTTTGTGACGGTTCATCACCATGGTGACCAGTGAACAGGGTTCATCACCATGGTGACCAGTGGGTCTCCAGGACCTTTCCATGACTTTAAACCAAATTTCCATGATTAAACATTTTGTGAAAACTCTGTCTATATGTGACAAAGTGAGAAGATGTAGTATTTAAACTAACAATGAGAATTCCAAAGCATACTGTATATATACCGTGTAAATTAAAATTTTAATGAAACAAATTTGCATTACTTTTCCAAATATTTTGGGATTTTATTTTTTTCAATTACTTTTCTAGGCCTGCTAATAGCCATTTAAAAATTCCATGACTTTTCCAGGTTTTCCATGACCGTACGGACCCTGTTTTGAATAAAGGGTTGAAAATTAAAGTTTTTGTTTTTTTATCCGATTAATCGATAAAATAATCAACAGATTAATCGATTATCAAAATAATCGTTAGTTGCAGCCCTAATATACTGTATATATATATATATTAAAACTAAATATATATATATTAGAGGAGGAGTCATTAATAATGGCCGTGAGACTAAGTTTATGACAAAATAACAAACTGGGGACAATCATTCAAACTTAAAGCTGCATTCTCTCTCCTGACCACCAGGGGACGACTCCTCTGGTTGTATAGAAGCTAAAGTCTCCGTTATGAAATAGTTTCCTGACGTGCTCCATGTGAATAATTCAAACACTCTTGGGCTCTGTGAAGCGTTTCTCTCTCCCTGTGAAGCGCTGCAGTAGAATAACAACGAGCTTCGTTGACACTCGTGTGTTTGTTTATTAACTTCTGTCAGATTTATGTACAGCGTGACGTTCAGGTGGGACTAGAAAGTAAACAACACCAAGACTAACGGGAATAAAGGAAAAATGAATGCAGAAGCAGCGGGGACACCGGGCTACTGCACTCTAACCCCCCCCACACACACACACACACACCCGAGGGGAGGAGGTGATTGAATGGAGGTGATTAAGAATACAGCTCTGACTCTTCTTCAGGGCGCTGACGGCGCTGCAGGAAGCAGCAGACGGCGAGCAAAAGACAACGCAGATTTTAAAAAAGAAGAAAAGAAAGTGAGTGAGGAGCAGGGAAGCCCCCCCCCCCCCCCGCCTGCTGTCAGTAAATATAGACTTTATTCACAACACTCAGAGTCGTGCTGACGTCTTTCACATGAATAAATAAAAAGACGAGACGGGGAACGGTGGAAACACTTTGAGTGCATCCTCTCCTCTCTCCTTCCACCTCTCTCCTCTCTCACCTCCCTCTCTCCTCTCCCCTCTCTTTTCTCTCACCTCCCTCTCTCTCTCCTCTCTCCCCTCCGCCTCTCTCCTCACTCATCTCTCCTCTTTCCTCCTTCCTCCCTCCTCTCTACGGAAGAGGAAACCCCGTCAGAGCTTCTCATTTGTATTTGAACAAACTGCGATTAAAATCGTTGAGCTCAGTCACAGACGAGTGATTCGTTTAAGCCGAATTATGTTCATTACAGTTCAGCGACGCGTTACAGATGTTCAGCCTCACAGCTGGGCATCAACAACCCTCCATGAGCTCTTTAGATTAGCGAGGTCAAAAGGCCAAAAAGCCAGGGTCACTGTGACCTGGTGTCGGTAACTGAGGAACGCCTCGATGGGACCTCGAGGTCACTGTGATGATATATCCACATAATACAGCACAATAAAGTTTATTTAAATGAATATAGCACATTTTAGACTTATATACAACCAGAGGAGTCGCCCCCTGGTGGTCAGGAGAGATAATGCAGCTTTAAAACATGAAGCGTAGACTTCTATACAAACAGAGGAGTCATGGAGAGATTGCCAGTAGTGTGGGGGAGATTGATACTAAAATATGAATGATGCTTTCAGAGCGAACAACAGAAAGAAAAAAGCCAAAAGAGGACTGGCTGGTTATCAGCTCACCGGGGTCAAAGGTCAGACTGCTGCATCACAAATGGCTTCTCTGTACAGCTCCATCCCGTCCTCAGGTACACCCCCCCTCCTAATGCCTCTCACGTCCCCGAGCTGTCATGATCTGGAGTTTGTGTCTCGTTTTGTGTCTTGTTTTGAAGTCCTTGTGTCGTCTGTCTCCCTGTGATTGTCTGCCCTGGTCCTGATTGTTTCCTTCTGTGTGATTGCTGGCCCCGCCCTCATTGTGTCCACCTGTGTCTCGTTCCCCGTTGTCCAATCACCTCCGCCTGCCTGTGTATGTAAACCCTGTTCGTCTCATTCTCTGTGTGCAGTGTTGCCAGGTCCGCGGTTTTCCCGCGGAATTGGGCTACTTTTGAAGTGTTGCCGCGGGTTGAATTTCTTGTCCGCTGGTTCGGGTAGACCTATTTTGCATGCAAATTACATGAATATCTTTAAATTAAAATCCATATTTTAAATGAAATAATTTATTTCTACCCAAATCCTACCAAACTGACTCCAGATCAGCACGTACACACATGGACATGGGACACGCCCACATACACACACGCACCTAAAGCTCTCGCCGCTCTCAGTCTCCCGCGACCCGCTCGATCCCAACTCTGGTCTGGTAGTTAGTGTAGCTAGCTACACTGGAGAAACATGCCACCCGGTAAGTGGGCTAAATACGGGAAGAAATATACGAAAGAATGGGAAAGTGAAAACGGAATTAAAGAATGGATAGAACGTGTGGCTGGGGATGATACCAAAGCTTTTTGTCGGCACTGCAAAACCGAGATTCGTGCGCACCAGTGATCTCCAAAACCACAGCAAAACGGTGAAACACATTCGAAATGCTGCTCCGTTCTCCAGTTGTCGAGTGCGTACATTGAACTATAAGTATATGATAAAAATATAGTGAAGCAACATAAGGTGTTTCAGTTGAAATAAGGTATTGCATTAACTACAGTAAATGCATATGAAGTAAAAACAGTACATTCATGTTGTCCAGGCAGGGAGGAAGAGAGAAAAGGGAAGAGAAAGCCTCAAGACAAAGCAACAGGTTAGTTTGTCCGTCAGTGAATTGGTCTACACCTTCACAGAGCTATATTTTATTTATGATAATATACTGTATCTAATTACACAAGGCCATTTTAGGACCTAGGTGAAATAACTGTTTAGGGAAAACTTCTTTTAATGCTGGCAAACTAACCATTTGTTGTTACTTTGTAGATATTACAATACATTTGGAAATGATAGCAATGTTGTTGGACTTTAAAAGCAGTGTATATGGTTTGGCACAGGCATATTTTGAGTTCTGATATTGGGCTTGTTTTTTGGGCTTGTTTTATTGGCCATTGGGCTGGTTTTGTCACACAGACCTGGCAACCCTGTCTGTGTGGCTTCGTACTGTTTGGTCCGCGTTTTTGTCGTCTGTTCTGGTTTGTTGGATTAAAGATTGTTTTTTGCAGTAATGTCGGCATTTGGGTCCTCTCTCGCTGCGACAACCGTGACTCGTCATGACAGAACGAAGCCACCAATAATGGACCCAGCCTTCAGTTACCGCTGCACGGTTCCTGCCTGGCCAGCTAACGCTCATGTTCTTCTTGAGGAGATGTGGGAGTTCCTCCGGGCCCTGGAGTCAATGACGACGGCTCCAGTCCCCAGTGTTCCGTCGCCGGTTCCAGTCCCCGATGTTCCGGTTCCAGTCCCCTGTGTTCCGTCACCGGCTCCAGACCCCAAGGTTCACGTCCCCGGTGTTCCGTCACCGGCTCCTGTCCCCGATGTTCCGGTTCGAGTCCCCGGTGTTGCATCACCGGCTCCAGTCCCCGGTGTTCCGTCGCCGGTTCCAGACCCCGAGGTTCCGGTTCCAGTCCCCGGTGTTCCGTCACCGGCTCCTGTCCCCGAGGTTCTGGTTCCAGTCCCCGGTGTTGCGTCACCGGCTCCAGTCCCCGGTGTTCCGTCGCCGGTTCCAGACCCCGAGGTTCCGGTTCGAGTCCCCGGTGTTCCGTCGCCGGTTCCAGCCCCCGATGTTCCGGTTCCAGTCCCCGGTGTTGCTTCACCGGCTCCAGTCCCCGGTGTTGCGTCGCCGGTTCCAGACCCCGAGGTTCCAGTCCTCGGTGTTCCATTGCCGGTCCCAGTCCCTGATGTTCCGTCATCGCTTCCAGTCCCCGGTGTTGCGTCGCCGGCTCCAGTCCCCGGTGTTCCGTCGCCGGTTCCAGACCCCGAGGTTCCGGTTCCAGTCCCCGGTGTTGCGTCACCGGCTCCAGTCCCCGGTGTTCCGTCGCTGGTTCCAGACCCCGAGGTTCCGGTTCGAGTCCCCAGTGTTCCGTCGCCGGTTCCAGCCCCCGATGTTCCGGTTCCAGTCCCCGGTGTTGCTTCACCGGCTCCAGTCCCCGGTGTTGCGTCGCCGGTTCCAGACCCCGAGGTTCCAGTCCTCGGTGTTCCATTGCCGGTCCCAGTCCCTGATGTTCCGTCATCGCTTCCAGTCCCCGGTGTTGCGTCGCCGGCTCCAGTCCCCGGTGTTCCGTCGCCGGTTCCAGACCCCGAGGTTCCGGTTCCAGTCCCCGGTGTTCCGTCACCGGCTCCTGTCCCCGAGGTTCCGGTTCCAGTCCCCGGTGTTGCTTCACCGGCTCCAGTCCCCGGTGTTGCGTCGCCGGTTCCAGACCCCGAGGTTCCAGTCCTCGGTGTTCCATTGCCGGTCCCAGTCCCTGATGTTCCGTCATCGCTTCCAGTCCCCGGTGTTGCGTCGCCGGCTCCAGTCCCCGGTGTTCCGTCGCCGGTTCCAGACCCCGAGGTTCCGGTTCCAGTCCCCGGTGTTGCGTCACCGGCTCGAGTCCCCGGTGTTCCGTCGCCGGTTCCAGCCCCCGATGTTCCGGTTCCAGTCCCCGGTGTTCCGGTCCCCGGTGTTCCGTCGCCGGTTCCAGCCCCCGATGTTCCGGTCCCCGGTGTTCCGCCTCCATCCTGCCCGGCCCCGGTTCTCTCCGTCCCGCCCGGCCCCGGTTCTCTCCGTCCCGTCCAGCCCCGGTTCCCCGTGGTCCGTCCAGTCCATGTCTCGTCGCCTGGTCCTGGTCCCACCGGCTTCTATGTTCATACACATCTTCAAATAATAACCCGCGGTGCAATCCCGCGAACTCGCACCGGGCGGCATGGGAAGTCAAATGAAAAAATATAAACAGGCCTTGTAGAAGCTGTTGGGACATTTGATCGGACATAAAAACAACAAAGGTGATGCTGACTTTCTGGTAATAATCAGAATTCAGGGCCACTCACATTCCTCCAGCCTGAAGCTCCCCGACCGGCTCGGAACAAATTGGTGTTTAAAAAAAATATCAAATCCAAACAAAGACGTTCTGACAGAACGTCCTCGTTACCTGAAGGTCACTCGGCTTCTCTCTGCCTGAAATGGAGACGCACCCGGCTCCACCGACGCTGTGTGAGTGTGTGTGTGAGCGTATGTGTGAGCGTATGTGTGTGGGTCTGAGTTATTGTGTGTGCGAGTAAGCGGGTGAGTGAGCATGTGTGTGTGCGTGTAAGTGTGTGTGGTTGTTGTGAACCTGAGTGATACGGTGGTTGAGGTCTTATCTGTGACCAGTCTGTGTGTGTGTGTGATCCCAGGGAATTAGGATTCACGATGTGTGTCTCATTTCTGCAGACAGAATATTATTATTAGTGTTCAGATGAGTCGTGTGGAAAAATAAAATATGATAAAAAACACTTCTGTGATCCTCCGATTGGATTCAATGACTCCGTTACCCAACATTCATCTGGCAGAAAACTTCCCTCGGGTGAATATTCAAACTTTAGTTCTGTGTCACATGATTTATAAAGATCTGGATGAGCGAAGTGTTCTCGCCTTCACCGTCATCTCTGTAAATATATTAATATTACGAGGAGGTGGCTTCCCTTCATGTTAAAATCGTCGTGACCTCTTTGTGAGTAATAGTAGAAGAAGAAGAAGGAGGAGTAGAAGAAGACGAAGACGAAGAAGGAGGAGTAGAAGAAGAAGAAGAAGATGAAGAAGTAGACGACAAAGAAGAAAAGAAGAAGTAGAAGAAGAAGAAGACGAAGAAGGAGGAGTAGAAGAAGAAGAAGAAGAAGAAGACGAAGAAGTAGACGACGAAGAAGAAAAGAAGAAGAAGAAGATCTTAGTTCCTGTGTGATGCGGCCGCCCATGAACACACAATAAAGTAGATCTCCTGGGCCTGAAAACATCCCAGTAAGCATAACAGCCCCGTCTGCTACTGAAAGCTGCAGCAGTGTGAGTGTGTGTCAATGTGTGTGTGTGTGTCCGTGTGGTATACACGTATACTGGGAGGGATGTTAGACCCCGTGAACACATATTTATAATTTCTGCGCTTCAATCTCTTCTTCATAATCACATATTCACCGTCTGCACAGCGTTCATATTTGCTGGTGCATTGCCTTGTCCGTTGCATTGATTAGCTCTTAATTATTGAAAACATGTTGCTGAGCAATGAAAAAATTAATAAAAGATGTGAATAGAAGAACAATCACTTCTGGTTTCTCTGTGTAAAATAACACAGTACCAAGCAGTACCTAAACTTATCAAGTCTGTGGACGTCGTCATGGTGACGTCACCCGTCAGTTTGAAACCTCGAGTTCGGCAATTTTCCCCGTCACCATCTTGGATTACGGCCGTCGCCACGTTTTTTTTCTCCGCAACTAATGAACATGAGTGACCATATTTGGACTGAGGAGGAGTGACACAGAGACGCCGTTCATAGACCTGTCAATCACCTTGTAGCCCCGCCCCTAAAGCACACCCTGCTTTATGGTCTGTGTGACTCTATATGACCATAATGTACGAAACGATGACATCATGCTGTATAGAAGAAGACCTGAAACTAGAGACTGAGACATAAACTCATGTTTAAAATGTTTAGTGAGGGAACACAACAAGAGAAGTGTATATTTCCATATCGCAACATATTTGCAGACAACAAACAATGTATATTTTTCAATATGCACATCCACAACTGGACTCGACTGACTTACTCAACCGACACTGACACTTTGGTAACAAACGTTCTACTTTAATACTGCACTTATAAGAGCAGCGGGTGCACAGTCAGCACACAGCGAGTAAAGAAGATTTGGCCTGAGCTGCTGAAAGGACGAATAAATGTTCATTTATTATTAACGCGGAGCATTAGGAGAGTAGAAAACGCTTCGTCTGTTGCTCCTACTGACTCTTAAAGCTCCGCTCGTCTATCTTTTTATATGACGAATCCATCACGTGAAATGTGCAACGTGGAAAGAGGTTTGCTCGTAACGACTTACGTCACCGACTCCGACCTTTGAGCATCTCGGCATTTGTACGCTCAATGTTTGGGTTGAGTCTCACGGTTCTCATGGGGATTCTAGCTGTGAGAAACAAGGTGACCAATAGCGGAGCCTTTAGCAGCTAACGACAGGAAGTGGTGGAGACCAAATACGAGCTACAAGAGAAGAACAATATCAACGTCATAAGGAGATAATACTTCACCTTTGTGTTAATCTTCAACGTGAAAACCCTCTAAAGCTGCGTTCACACCAAAATCGTTGCGAAAAACAATTTATCATCCACGATATTAAATACCTCGCTGACACTTTATAGGTAGGAGCCTCTTTGAAAACACAGCTCTGTGTGAAGTTTTGTCTTTAAAAAAGAATACAATTAAACAAGTGTCTAAAATATTAATCTGAAGTGATTACTCGTTCATTTAGAAGATTTAGTCTTTCGAAGTAAAAAAAACTTTTAATCGCGATTAATCCCTAGAGCAGCAGTTAGATTCAAGTCAGGAGAGAGAATGCAGCTTTAACACACGAAGCATATACTTCTATACAACCAGAGGAGTCGCCTCCTGGTGGTCAGGAGAGAGAATGCAGCTTTAACACATGAAGCATAGCCTTTTATACAACCAGTGGAGCTGCCCCCTAGTGGTCAGGAGAGAGAATGCAGCTTTAACACATGAAGCATAGCCTTCTAGACGTTGTTTCTCTCTTGTCAGTGCAGCGTCTGTTGATCCTTTTAGGAAACAGATATTTTCGGTTTTTTAGAGAACTCATAAAAGATGGGAAAAGCTGAAATAGACACATAGTTGTTCCCTGTGCCCCGATGATGGGGGTCCACGAGGGGCTTGTGGGCGCCAGCACTGGCAGGAAGAAACATCCGACTGGCAGATTCCACTCACTCAGACATCCAGAGAGCTGCAGGCTTTCTGTGTTTCAGAGCAAATCAAAGGGAGGACTCTCAGGAGGATGAGGAGGTATTCATTCCAACGGGGAAAAGTCACAGAGACGCCCGACGCAGATCCGATTGCTCGTCATCGAGGCTCTGAAACCCGGCTCACGAGTCGAGGCCTCCGGACTCGGCGGGTGGAGGTGAAACGAGAGAAGACGGAGCTGACGGTTGCAGGACCGTCTCCGCTCGGGTTTCACCCGTTCACCTCAGCGGACGCACTCAGCGTGAGGAGGAGATGAGCTGATGAGGCTATCGCTGAACATTCATACCAATCCATAATTAATACTGCATGTTGTGCAGTTGTTTGCTCAACTAGCAATGATGTTGGTAGTTTTCCCGCGTGAAACAACACGTTATTTTATTCATCACATTGTGGAAGTTGCATTAAAAGGCAAAACACAATTCCTCAAGTTGAGCACACAAGTGTGTGTGTCTCGTTTATTAACAATAACAACGAATAAAATCAAGATGGCGCTGCCCAGATACCAAACCCGCATGGGGCTCGACGTCACAAACAGCAACACAACACTTAAAGGGACCGCGATCCCGGAACAGTCACACTGATGCGTGTGACTCATTACATTAATAATTGTGTATCGAACTCCACCAGGAACAAGGGTGAATTATGATATGACATTCACTACAACATAACTAATCAGGTTACGGCACTCTGCTGGTTACTTCAACCCAAACCACCATCTTTGTTATAACTAAGTATTTCTCTATCTTTGTTAAACCTAACTACGTATTTAGCCATCCTTTCCTCAACCTAACTAAGTATTTTTATATAAGTATAATATAAGTATTTCTCCATCTTTGTTAAACCAAACTAATTATTTTTCTATCTTACCCTAAATCTAACTAAGTGTTACTCCATCTTGTCCTAAACCTAACAGAACATTATTAGTTAGATATTTTGCTAAATATGTTCAATCAAAATAACACCATCAGTCTTTTTTAGGGATCAATAAATGTATTGTATTCCTTTCTTATTATATATTACTTATTGGTATGTTTTCTATATTGTCTTATAAACTATGGGGTTGGCATAGAGTAGCATGGAGGCCACAATCTGGCCCACATAACAAAGACCAATTAAAAACCTATTTCATCAATATAGAGTTATAGCAATGAAGCTGATTAAATCCCATATCTAAATCTGATAAGATAATCAATATTGAAGAGCAAGGCCAACCAGTCCTGAGCCTCGTTCTGTACCACATGACAGATAGAGATCATATGATAGGGATGAAATTAAGTTGTAATTGTCCTCCTGTCACTTGTTTCCACCTCTCACAGCTGGCGAACAGCTCGCGACCCGTGACTTGAAACACATTATTGATTATCATAAAACCAGTTAAATCATTTCCTGTCAAAATAGACATCGACTGCAATGGACTTCACATAGTGAACCGTTATATCTCCCGTTAGAATCAACCATCAATGCCATAATATTTTAAGGTGATTTATTCTTGGACTCATTAGAAATGACCCCCGACACGTCAAATCAATACATCAAAGCATCAAAGACAAGCAACGTCCAGTCTGTAACGCTTCCAATAAATGATCATTTATCGTCTTTCAATGGGACCACATGGGGATGAGCTCATATCGAGATATCGTAACACACAATGTTAACTGAAGCTGTTTAAATTGATAACAACAACAACAATACACTCATTTAAATGTCTAAGGCAATGTGATTATTTTGCACTCAAGATCTTAATTAAATGAGTAGAATTAAACCATTTAATTCAAACAAAGCCATGTAGTTATTTCATCAAGACTAGATTTTTTACAATAAATATGTTTTCTTTATTTGTAAGTCACAAAAAAACTATATCTTGTGATATTTATTGTTATTGAGATATGAAATGACTGACACATTGCCTGACTCCTCTGGTTGTATAGAAGTCTATGCTTTATGTGTTAAATCTGCATTCTCTTTCCTGACCACCAGGGGGCGACTTCTCTGGTTGTATAGAAGTATATACTTCATGTGTTAAAGCTGCATTATCTCTCCTGACCACCAGGGGGCGACTCCTCTGGTTGTATAGAAGTCTCTACCATAGACAAATACTATCACTATGTCACTCATTAGTCCAGATATGGTCACTTCCTGTAAGGAGATCAGTACGTCGACAAAACTATCCGTCCCTTGTGGACCGAATTCAATTTACAAGTTGCCCTTTTGATTTGACACACTGATTATGTTTAGTATATTTTTGTCACAGTCATTTCAATGGAAATTTGTATTCAGAAAAAGTACCTTTAATATTTCTTCTCACATATCCTTGAACGCATACTCTAAAAACACAAATAAACTGCATTGATGTGTCTAAATATGAAGTTATTATATGTTATTATTATGTATGAATGTGATGAATTCAATCAGTGCGAGGGTCTTACATGTGTGCTGCTTCTAAATTAACACACAACAGGTGCACTTAAAAATAAAGACAATGAACTTAATAAAGGTTGTTTTTTTAGGGGGAGTTTTCCAACTGTGATGTGAGGGTCAAAGGTCAGAGGGTGTCATAGGTGTACAGATTGGAAAGCCCTTTTGTAATTTGTGTTTTGGGGCTATACAAAATTCAGACCATTTAAATGTAATTAAAAATCAAGACAATAAACTTGATTTGTGTGTCATTGTAACAGAAATAACATGTCGTCTTTGAGCGGGAAAGTATTTGCCCTTTAAACGTTTTTTAAAAAGCCGCGTTCAGGACGGAGGGCGAGCTGCGGCTGGGACGACCGTTGACCAACGGTCAGCGACTAACGGTCGGCCGTTAGAGACCAACGGCCGGTCGTTAGGGGAGAGAGGGCTTCAGTACTTCATCCAGACAGTGACCGGAGGATGAAAGTTACGGAGCCGCGCTAGGACGCAGCAACACGGCAGCAGCACCTCCGTGCATCCCCCCTACTCCTCCTTCTCCTCCTCTCCCTCTCTCTCTCTCTCTTCCTTCTGCACCGAAAAACTGTCACCAAAAGCGGACACTTACCTTCACCTTGGCAGCCCTCTCACCACCGGGAGGAGGAGGAGGAGATACGGGAGCTCCGCGGTCAGCGTGTCCGAAAGCCTCCAGAAAAAGAAGAAATAAAATGTAGACTTTATGGGTTGTTTCTGTTAAAGTCCAGTTGCGGAGTCAGTTTGTATTCCGCACTCACGGCAACGTGGAGTGAAGCCGACGGCGGAAGCGGCAACAACAACGGCAGCGAACGGTCTCTCCGGCCAGCCTGCTGTCAGCGCGCGGTGGGAGGGAGGGAGGTGGGGGAGCGGAGGTTGCGGCTGCGCATGCGCGCACCAACCGCTACTGCGAAAACAAAGATCGTCTCTCATGACAAGACGAGACAAGCTTTACACATACCTATAACTATACACATATATGTATATTTACACGAATATATACACATGTATATAAACATATATATGCATACACAGATGTATATATATACCGATTTAATTTAATGTGGTTATTTAACGGATTGGCTGCCATTTTTAAGTAAAGTAAGTTAGAAACAGCCTATCCACTAAATAAATAAACAAAACAAAAAAATAAAAAAATGTCTACAACTGATCAGGGCTGTTGTTCATTTATGAATTAATTGTTTTTCCGTCAATAAAATGACAGAACACGGTGAAAAGAAAAAGTTTAAAAGATCCCAAGTTAATGAAAGGAATTATTCCATAGCTCAAAGCTCAACGTTTATCATAATACAAATATTCACTTTCGAGAAGCCCGAGAAAAGGACTCTTTACATTAAAAAAAATATAAATAATGAGGTTGATCAATTCATCATTAAAAGATGAATTTTGTCACTGACCAACTTATCGATTTCTCTCCAAATAATAAAGTACTTATTCCACACATATAAGCCCACTGCAGGCCTCATTATTTTTTTGCTGACATTTAGTAAACAAACACTCAAGTAGTTGTTTTCCTCGTATATTGAGGTTTGAATTGGGTCTGCGTGGCTTTTTCACACAGAAAGTTATTGAGCGGTTTCAGGATTTTTGGGATTTTCCTGCACAACAAACACAAAACTGTGGACGCGGAGTTCCCTGCAGACGTGGCAGAGGGAGTGCAGGTCTTATGGTCTTATGGCGCTGAGCTGTAAATAAAACAACAATTATACCTTCTGTCAGAATGCCGGTAAAAGCAGATTAATGGTAAAAGAAAACATAACTAATAGATATCACCATGAAATCTCCGCACATCATTACTCACATTAAGATGATTATATGTTGCGTTGCAAGTTTATTAGAGTGAAAGGTTTGTAGGCTACTGAAGGAATTTATCATTTCTGTTTCATTCTAAGCTTTATAATATCTCTATTTATTAATAAATGTGTATAAATGAGTCTCTGAATGCTGTGTGAACTAACCCCTCTGCATAAATCTTCATAATATATAGTTTGTATTATTAAATGTGTATAAATGAGTCTCTGAATGCTGTGATAATAATCGAAAGAACCGATTAAACAGGAGCACTTGTCCTTGATCATTTATTTAAAGTAACTCCACTCTGGTGCAGTAGTCTGTGGAGTGTGGAAGCGTTCCCCGTGAAGCTCGTCTGCATACCAGAAAAGAACAACGAGAGCTGTGTGAAAGATCTCAGCCGAGGTGTGAAGATTGTTCAAAGTTTCGTCTGCTGCAGAGATTAAAATAGAATAAATGTAGTTTAAGTGCTAGATTTAAAATGTTTCTTCAATAAAAATACAAAGATGTTATCATTCTTAAATGTAACTTAAACACATGAATGCATCAATTAGTATAATACAATAAAACATTATTCTGCATGATAGTACTTTTGGTTCTTTGAAGTTACTGCGAGGAAAATTCATGTTGTGTTGATTCTGGCTAAAATGGTAGTGTCTCTAAATATAAATATATATAAATATATATATGATATATTATATAGATATATAAATATATATTTAATATACAACTGTCTTGATTGGTGTTTTTGATTACACGAACCAGCAGCAGAGGGACACCTCTCAGGTGCAAGAAGTTCAGGTAACAGGAGAGAAAGCCTGCTGGTGAGTCACTACCACGTGCGTCTGTCTGACGTTACACATTAACCAAACGGCTTCATTTAGCTGCCACTCAAACGTCAGAGTGTTGATTAATTAACGTAAGTGACCATTTAGACTCCTGCCATGTCACTTCTGCTGTGTCACCAGGTCTCACTCCTGTTGTCTCGCCCTGTCTCTCACTCCGCCTTACTCCCGTTGTGCCTCCACGTCTCTTTTCTAGCTTTAAGAAAACAAAACAAACCGTTTTTTCTCATATTTAAAAGCACACACACAAACACACTTTTTTATTGTGTGGTTTTCACACTTCCTCTCTGGCGTGGTGTCAGACTTTTCCTGCGGAGATGTGGAACAAGAAACTGTGGCTTTAAAATATCCATTTGTTAAGCCCCGCCCACCTTCATTTGGATCGGGTCACAGGTTACATATTGTGTAATCTATGCTTCATGTGTTAAAGCTGCATTCTCTCTCATGACCACCAGGGTACCGTGTGCAAATAAATTCTCTGAATAAACTTTCTGTTTGAAATGTTTTCATTTCTTTGGGAAACAAGTCAAGTAAAAAATATTGATTATTTACTGATGAATAGCAAACATATTAAATTATTCTACAATTTGTTGATTAATGTTGTTTTGCTGCTAAATCTGACAGGATCATTTCTCAGGCATAATCTCGATGCACAGAAGGAAGTCGGTTTTGCTAAATCAGCAGGTGATAAATAACCGTGACTCCTAAGTTATGCCATGAACTCCGTTTGACCAAAACAAACTGCGCTGGGTATAATTCATTAATTACGTGAGGTTTGATATAAACAACAAAGATGGCGTATAACAAGCAGTAAGATGGCCGCCCCTCCCCCAAGGCTTTCTGTTCCCAGTAAATAGCCTCAACCGCCACAGCGCTCATCAGCCAGAGTCAAACATCGGAGACAGCGAACAAGGAGGCTCATCAATGTTTCAGAGTGCGCCATAACAACAAAAAAGAGAAAGAAATAGAAAGAGAAAGGAGGCCGGCGGCTTTAACGCTGATGTTTCTGTGTAGTTCTTTTCTTCCCGCTACTGCTCGCCATTCATTTTGCTTCTGGAGGTTTCAGGGTGCCACGGGGTGGCTGGCGTTCGATTCCGCCTCTAGAAGAGAAAACCAAACCTGGAATAAAATAAGAGAACAAAAAGAAGAAGGACGGCAACAAAAATGTACGAGGTGTAATCGACACGCAAACCGAAGCGTGCGTTGACCCGCGACTGAAAAAAGACCCAAAATGCAACGTTTTGAGACTGATTTGAGACGCAGTCGGTAAAAGATACGGCGCCACCAGTTGGAGGAATGAAAACTACATATTTATGAGCTGGTCGTTGTTCGTGAACAGAAACTATCGTCCCAGAGTCCCGGCTCGTTACTTAGCTAGCGTGCAAATGCGAGCGTACTTTCATGCTACAGGCTCAGAGCTCTTTCTCTGGCTGCGGTGTCTTCCACGGTGATGCTGGGTGGAGCTGACACAAAGTAATAAGAGGGCAGCGGGCCATGAATAATGCCCCCCCCCCCCTCCCGCAATGGATCGGAATCTGACCCACACTCTTTTTCAATCGGAACCACCTGCGCCAAAGCGTGGACGGCGTGCGTTGAATTAATGTTGCAGCAATCCGACATTTATTCACTTCAACGGGGTAAAGAAGATGAAGAAGCAGAAGAAGAAGAAGAAGAAGAAGAAGAGAGGAGGAGGAGGAAAAATGGACATAAATTAGGCTGTTTGCAGCTCGGCGGGCCAGATGGCGTCCGTGAGTCGGAGGGACACGTTTTAATTTGATCCACCAGATGTCCTCATGTTCTGTGTTTATTTGTGGTAAAGAAGACGTGACGACATCTCGTCAGACATGTCGTGTTCATTCACAGATGGTTCAGATGAGGAAGAAAAAACTCCGGCAGCCAAGACCAGGTCTTCAGGGGGCTCTCCGGAGACCACATATGAACCAGGGACTTGAGGACTCTCTCTCTCTCTCTCTCTCTCTCTCTCTCTCTCTCTCTCTCTCTCTCTCTCTCTCTCTCTCTCTCTCTCTCTCTCTCTCTCTCTCTCTCTCTCGTTTATCAGGACTTCTGCTGCCACCTAGTGGAAAAAACCCTAATAATCAAATCTTTTTTTAAATAATCATTTATACATATTTATAACACATATACAGTATTTTAAAGATATTTGATGTGTGTGTTGTGATGGAAGGGTTTTCAAATATAATATAATATATATTATATTATACAAGTTAGTAATTGACATTTATGAAGTTCTTGTACTTTACTACATGCAGTTATTTATGAACAGAACAATTGAAAAGGAAATGAAGTAACTCCGAGGATGTAACTCCTGTTTCTTGTTGTAGGACTAATGTTGTTTTGAAATCCTCCTGATCCGATAAAGTTATCCGGCTGTGTTTGGGGCTCTAATTGGTCCACGTGGCAGAAACATAACCAAACGGATCAGAATAGAAACGATGAGAGTTCCAGCAACAAGGGGGAACAACAACAACAACATTCCTTAGAAACATTCCTCAGAGGAGTTTTTGTGTTTCAAAGGACGAAAGTGAAAATGAAATGTGTGCAGCTGCAGACGAAATAATGGAGACGATGTAATGATGGTCTGTCAGCTTCTACTCAACAGCCAGAGAAGCAACAGATTGCGTTATGTTGCTGCGTTGCATTGCTGTGTTGCTGCATTGCATTGCTGCGTTGGATGGCTGCGTTGCGTTGCTGTGTTGCGTTGTTACGTTGCTGCATTTCTGCGTTGCATTTCTTCATTACATTGCTGTGTTGCTGCATTGCTGCGTTTCTGCGTTGTGTTGCTGCGTTGTGTTGTTGCGTTGCTGCGTTGCATCAACAAGAAGCTGCTTTAATACCCGGACATGAATCTTCTCCTGGAGGTTTATTGAAGCAGTAAAACATGTTTCTGGTTCATGTCTTCAGGCCTTAATAACATATTTATGTCACATATTCTACAGAGTTGCAGTCTGAACTGTTTCATAGTTTCATTCTCACCTGAAGACTTCTGCTAATACCAGATTATTATTAGCAGAATTTGAAAGAATATATCACAACATTAAGATAAAGTAACAATGTATCGTACGATTATGTGTTGATGTAACAATGCAACAACTTATTGAAAAATGTAATGTAACAACGTAACTTAACATACAACAACGTAGCGTAACGACGTAGCGTAATGACGTAGCGTAACCATGTATCGTAACGACGTAGCGTAACGACGTAGCGTAACGACATAGCGTAACGACGTAGCGTAACAACATAGCGTAACGACGTAGCGTAACCACGTAGCGTAACCACGTAGCGTAACGACGTAGCGTAACCACGTAGCGTAACCACGTAGCGTAACCACGTAGCGTAACGACGTAGCGTAACCACGTAGCGTAACCATGTAGCGTAACCACGTAGCTAAGCTTTTGTTTTAGGGCAAACACACACTGCTTTATAGGAGACATGTTGCCTGAGACCTCCCACCCCTCCATTTGTGACAGAATGTTTTTTCCCACTGGACTGTGAATCAAGGGGTGGGCACCATGCCAGCCCCACTTCAAAACAACATGAGAGAGTGTGTGTGAGTGTGTTTGTGTGTGTACCTGGAAGCCCCTAATGAAAAGCTTTAATTTCATTACATTATCATTCATTGCCAGATTGTGTGTTTGTCAAGTACCCAATTAGGAGTCATTGAACTGGAACTTCGCTCCACCTAAGTATAATATTGGTCAGTGTTGATGCGTCCTAAAACGAGATGAAAGACAATCACTATATTAAATTAACAAATTACGTAAAGCCGCACAAAGTTGAAAGGAGAGCTCGCGCTAACGCGAGCTAACGCTGCTCCATTGACTTCTGTGTTAAGGAGCTAACAAGCTAGTAAAGAGGCTAGCGTCTGTATGTCGCGGTCCACATTTTAATGCATTTACTCGCAATGCATTGGGTGTAGATTTTAAAATGTGTTGTGCATATCTCCGATGTGAGGTCCTCGGACAGGGATGTCTATGTGCAGTTTGTAAAGCCCTCTGAGGCAAATTTGTAATTTCTGATAATGGGCTATACAAAATAAACTCAATTAAGTTGTCAACAACAGAGATACAACCTTAATATGTGTTCTCTTTAAATATGTTTGTGGAAAGAGAAGACAGCCGGTTAACACAGAGCTGCTCCAAATGCCATAACCGTTTAAGCTTTGGCTATGAACATTAAGTGTGTGTGCTGAATGCATGTTACTAAATACATTTGACTGATTTTCAACTAATACGTTGTATTTTTGTTTTACTTAAATTGTTCACTGTGTTTTCTGAAAAAGAAAGGAACGTGCAAAGAAAATAAACATTGATCAAACAGCAGTCTAGCTATATCTGTATCAAACAATGAACTTTGGGAGCAGTTACACTTTGGCTGGTCCAACCTTTTCATGTAATCTCCCTCAAATCCACCTCTGAGGTGGGATCAGGGTAATCCTGATTTTTAGGATCAAACTGATCCAGATTTTCCACTAAAGTTTTTAAATACTCAACAGCAGTGTTTAATCCGGATAAAAGGCAGGATTGGATTCCCAAATCCGAATCTGAATCTTCAGGATCAGATTTGCTTTGAAATACCCGTTTTTGGGATCTGATCAGGATTTAATCTAATCCAGGAGGATTAATCCTGGAGGATCATTTTGAAATACCGGCCCCTGGTCTCTCAACGCAATTGACACCATCTTCTCGATGAGAAGCTCGGGTTCGGGGAACCTGCCTGTCCTTCCGGGACGTTCGCAGCTGGTTACACGATGGACGCGTGGGAGCGTTGGCGTGTTGTGTGCCTAGCGGCCCTTTATATATATATAGCATATATATACAGACATACATATATATATGTCTGTATATATACGCTGCACGGTGGTGTAGTGGCTAGCACTGTCGCCTCATAGCAAGAGGGCCGTGGGTTCAATTCAATTCAATTCCCGGTCTGGGCGGTCCTTCTGTGTGGAGTTTGCATGTTCTCCCAGTGGCAGCGTGGGTTCCCTCCGGGTTCTCCAGCTTCCTCCCACAGTCCAAAGCCATGCAGCAGGTTAATTGATGTCTAAATTGCCCATAGGTGTGAATGTGAGAGTGAATGGTTGTATGTCTCTATTTGTGCCCTGGATGGACTGGCGGCCTGTCCAGGGTGTCCCCTGCCTTCGCCCTATGTGGTATTGATAATGGATAGATGTGTGTATATATATATATATAATATACATATTATATATATATATATAAATACAGTATATATATTATATAAATATATATATTTATATTATGTATACATATATAATTATATACAGGACTGTCTCAGAAAATTAGAATATTGTGATAAAGTTCTTTATTTTCTGTAATGCAATTAAAAAAACAAAAATGTCATGCATTCTGGATTCATTACAAATCAACTGAAATATTGCAAGCCTTTTCTTTTAATATTGCTGATTATGGCTTACAGCTTAAGAAAACTCTAAAATCCTATCTCATAAAATGTTAATATTTCCTCAGACCAAGTAAAAAAAAAGATTTATAACAGCTGAGTGTTTGTCAAGGCTCAGGAAACCCTTGCAGGTGTTTCGAGTTAATTAGACAATTCAAGTGATTTGTTTAATACCCTACTAGTATACTTTTTCATGATATTCTAATATTTAGAGATAGGATATTTGAGTTTTCTTAAGCTGTAAGCCATAATCAGCAATATTAAAAGAATAAAAGGCTTGCAATATTTCAGTTGATTTGTAATGAATCCAGAATGCATGACATTTTTGTTTTTTGAATTGCATTACAGAAAATAAAGAACTTCATCACAATATTCTAATTTTCTGAGACAGTCCTGTATATGTGTATATATATTATACATATCTAATAAATATTATATATATTTTTTTAATTATATATGATCGTATATATATATATATTACGTGTATATATTATATATTACGTATATATATTATATAAATATATATACATATGATATATATTTGTATTGGATTCCAAATGATATAAACAGTCACTCGATACTTTCAAACATCCTTTTATTAACTCTTTTAAACACAATTCATTTATAAACATTTCTTTTCCATTTCAATGGTCAAAAAATACAAAATGAATAAACAGAGGAAGTAAATAAAAACAAACAAACACATTATTTACAATAAAGAACAACAGAGGAGGCAAAGCAGACGTCTGTCACTTAACTTAATTCTCTGAGCTAATACCTCAATAATAAATGTTTCATACAAACTTCTTATATAAAAATAATGGTTAAGCCAAAATGTGATATACTTAAAACATGTCCCTAAAATTAAATAACAATAAAATAGTAAATATTGGCATGAGGACATACATACACATAGATTTATAAATAATAAAAACAATAGAGGAAACTGTACTTTCTGTTTTAATAACATGAAAAATAAAAACGATATTATTTAAGTGTAGAAATCCTCAGTTCACATTATTGGACTGAACCACCAGGGGGCAGAAAACGCACACTTTTCTACTTTGGAGCAGGAACCAAAAAGGACAAAGTGTGAAAGGTGTTTTTTTATGTTCTCAGCAGCAGTGGGGCTAATGTTAAAACACCAACTATCGTGCACGACAGTGAACGCACCATCACGACGTCATCCGTTACGTTAGCATCGTCTTAAAAAACACCCGAAAACCAGAGAAATCTGTTTTTTAGACGAAACCCGTTGGTTAAAGTTCGCTAGTGAAAAAACTACGAACAAAACAACAACAAAATAACCTCTTAATAATCTTCGAAATGCAGCCGGTGCATTTTTTTTACACAATTAAACAATTTCAGGAAGAAACGTGAAAATCACACACACAAAAAATATATACAAATATCGCAGAGCTTCAAAAGATAAACAACAGTTTTTTTGTTCTCTGTTATAAAAGACGCCGGCTTACGAAAACTGGACGCTTATTGACGTCTTCTGTTGAGTTAGCCAACCAGCGGCTAACTTTGTAGCTTCAATGGAAACAACAACAACAACAACAAAAGTAGCGACTCTCGGGAGGTTTTTAAAAAAGACTATAAAGTCATACAAAGAGAGGATACAGCTGTCCTGAAACAGCACAACGAGGCGAAAGGGGGAGGAGCCATAATATAAACGTGAAGATGGGGTCAGAGGTCAGATTGTCATTTCCCTTCAACACGGGGTACGTTGATCCAGACGACGGCGTCCGGATGGTCGTCACTGCCTCGGGTTAGACTCTGCTCAGCAGAGAGGATCTGTGGATGGGAGGAGACTGTTAGTGGTGTGTTTGTTTGTTGCTTCCATCACCACAACACAATCCTCTGACGGTTTTTAATTGTCATTTATTTTGTTGACCTTTTAAAAGTAAATAGAACTATGATTTCAATGCAACTTCCAAGAACTTAAATAAATAAATAGTATTAATGAGCATCAGTTTAAATGAGTACAAGATGCATTAATGATCATTTTACGTCCTACACTTTCCACTTATAAGACTAAATTAATCCACATGGATCCGGGAGCATTTTTTTTATCCAACAAAAATTCTAACACATTTTACAAAAAAAATCAAAAAATCATAAAAATTTAGCGAATTAAAAATCATTAAAGGCGTTTTGCATTGATTCTAACATTCAAAGAAAAAAATACAAATTATTTTACCAATAAATAGTCTGTAGATAGAAAATGACAAACAACAGAAGCATGTTTGATTGTTTAAAAAACCTTTTGGAAACCGCAGAGCCTATAGGCTCTGGGGACTTTATTGCTTAAAAAAACAAGCATATATATATATATATATATATATATATATATATAATGTTGCACATCAAATTAAACAGCAGAGCTTGGGCTACAAGAATCAGTCAGCCATTTAAAAAAAAAAAAAAGATAATCCTAAATATATAATTATCATAATTCGGCGCACTCAACACGTTTCCTGAACCAGCGACCCTTAGCTGGGTGCTATCAGACAAAGCCTGATAGTAATAAGCACGACCAGTCCAAACTGATTCCACACATGTCTTCCGAATCCCTCTACACCAAAGCATCAGCCAGATATGAGCCAAAGAATACAGAAACATAAATCGCTTTATACTTTTAGAATCAGCAAATTCTTCTTACCATTGTTGATTAGGGCTATTAAAACACATGTTTCCTGGTAAATCCACACTGATATATGTTCTACCCCTACCCTGTGCCTCATTCAACTCCTCTGGACATGCATAGGTAACATGTGACATGTGTAAGGAAGGTACTTTCAGACTATCGGATTTTACATTTCATAAATTGTGACATCTTTCAGGATTAAATTTGCTCCCAGTGTTGTCAATCTAGTCTTGATTGGTAGTCATCAATTCTACGGGCTCTGACGTTTCCAAAAATGTGTTATTTTCTAAAATCGACCCATTCCCTGAGTTGCTTTTTATTTAATGGCAAACTTTTTTTCTTTAATTTTTTTTAATTGTTATTATTTTTATTTTTAAAAGTTGTAACATGCTGTATTTTGATATATTGAAAATAAATTTGCCAAAATGGCCGACAAAATGACCGCTTTGACACATTTTAGTAAAAATGCTTCTCTTTTTTCATAGTCAAACTTTGCAGGGAGAATGTTAACACATTTGAATATGATTTGTGAGAGTTTTAAACCTTTCAACTGCCTCATTACAAACATATAATCATCCTGGAAGTGCTTTTTTTCAATTCAGACCTGACATTTTTATATTTTTTCTGTGTGCCATCTTCATTTACTCTTACCCAGTAACATATATACTGATATCTACACATCTGAACAAAAGAAAAAATGTTTAAAAAGGTAAAAATGTAAAAATGATTAAAGTAGCCCTAGTGGTTGCAGAGATACAGCCTTTTTAGATTGGGAATGACATTTTCGGAGCAGAGGCCTAAAAAAAGCTTGATGCAGAATAAAAATGTTAAAAAAGCAATATATTATTAAAAACTCGTGTTCATAGCAGTAAACTGTCATTTACATGAAGTTATCAACTTTTACACAAAGCCTAAAACAAAAAGACACAAATAAAAAAATTAATTAAAAAAAACTCAAACGTGAAGTACAGAACTTGCTGTAATTTTCATTTCCTTTTCTCTCATCCATCTTCTAGTGCTGTGTGATAACGAAGGAGGAGGTGTGTGTAGGTGTAGGTGTGTGTGTGTATGTGTGTAAACATGACTGATGTCCTCAGTTTGTGTCAAAGTAGAAGAGCGACGAGCTCCTCGCCGTTTATGAGTTTATTGAATAACGTGCAGGTCAGCGGAGAGATTCCAAAGGGTGTGTGTGTGTGTGTGTGTGTGTGTGTGTGTGTGTGTGGTTCATACACACCTCAGAGACTTCCATCGGTCCTTCTCCATGTGGTTCTCGGGCCCTTCGCTCTCGTAGGATGCGAGGTACAGCGCTGCAGAGTCAAAACACTTTAGTCTTTATTTCTTATCGAAAGTTTTTTTTCTGATAAACTGTAAATAAATAAATTGTTTATCAGAGAAAAAAGAAGAAAACAACCTGATTGTGCACAATGAAAACATTTAAATGGGAGGTGACATTAACCACATTAGTTTTAAATTATATATATCTTTGAATCTTTTTTATTTCTTTAAGGAAAACTGCAGAAAAGTTCACGATAAAATCATTTAAAAGTCTACAGTTTGTTGATTAATAATTATAATTGAACGATTATTTAGTTTTTTGACTGAAGCGATTTTATTTAGTATTTAAATAGTTTAAATCTATATGTATTATTTTAATATATATTTTCTATAATAATATATATATATATATATTTATTCTAATATATATAATTCAATATATAATAAAATATATGTAATAATATATATATCATAAGTATAAATATATATATCATAAATAAATATATATAATATATTTATAATATATATATTATTTATACTATATATTATTATTATATATAAATGGTAATAATTATATGTATATAAGCATGCTATTCATCTGACTCCTGGCCAGAAAGTAAACAATAAGTGTGTCTCATTATTAATTCATAAGTTGGTGAACGTACCATCTTCAGTGAACACTGGAGCCGTCAACAGGTACTGGAGGATCTTGCGATCTTTCTCAAACGGACATTCCACTTTCTTCCAGGCCATGAACTCACTCACCTGTTTGGCAAGTTCCCAGAATTTCTAAAAGAAAATTAATAAAATAAACTGTAAAGGTTAATATTCAGTAGAGAGAATGCAGCTTTAACACATGAAGCATAGACTTCTATACAACCAGAGGAGTCACCTCCTGGTGGTCAGGAGAGAGAATGCAGCTTTAACACATGAAGCATAGACTTCTATACAACCAGAGGAGTCACCCCCTGGTGGTCAGGAGAGAGAATGCAATGTCTCTTTGTCTGTTCCATGGAAACACAACACAACCCACACTAGGGTCTCACTTCTTCATTCTCCATCTCTCTTTAGGGAAGTGGATATACATTTCTTTTAAACAAATCCGTCGCCATGTGGAGTGAATAGTGAAGTGTGTGTGTGTGTGTGTGTGGGGGAGGGGGGGCTCAAGGTGAACTCAAGGTCACCTCAAAGTTGACGTGTCCGCTCTGCAGCCGGTTGGCACAGCCCTCGTTGAGGAAGTAAATGTCTTTGATGAGCAGGCTGAAGAAAGGGATGACGATCTGCACGGAAAAAGAGAGAGTAAGGGATTTAATTTCCCGGGAGGATGAAAGGGGGGTGGGGGGGTCGGGGGGGTCACAGGTGTGTGATCTCTAAACGTGTCGATTCAAAGGAAAAAGAGATTACAACAGATAGAGAGGATCTACTGTTGTGTTTAGTATCACTTCTTCTTCTTCTTCTTGTCCTTCTTTTTCTTCTTCTTTATCTTCATCTCCCTGTTCTTCAACAACAACAACAACAACAACAGGACCACTGAAGCACACATGTTGCTCTGTTGGGCGCCCCAAACGGAACACAAACAAGCCCCGCCCCTAAAAGAGGTCAAAGGGCGCCGAAAATACCAGACTCCTTGGGAACTTTCTGTTTCGTGAACCCTCCCCCCCCCACACACACACACACACACACACACACACACACACACAATCTCTTGTCTGAGTGAGTGAGTGTGTGTGTGTGTGTATGTGTGTGTGAGTAAGTGTGTGTGTGTGAGTGTGTGTGTGTGAGTTTGTGTGTGTGTGTGTGTTTGCATTTCTGAGGCTAAATAAAAATAAATAAATAAGGTCTCACATGTTGACAGAACACAATGTCTGAGCTGGTTGGACACGGCATGTTCCTCCTCCTCCTCCTCCTCCTCCTCTCTCCTTCTCATCCTCCTCCCTCTTCTCCTCTTCCTCTTCCCTTCTCCTCCTCTTCCTCTTCGTCTTCCTCTCCTCCTCCTCCGTTCCACAGTTTTAATGACTTTACTTTGTTTAAATGTGGTTAAATAAACAGCGGCTACTGGATGTGTGATACAACTACATGTTTGTTAACCCATTGTTTGAGGTAGGAGGGGGGGATGTGGTGCATTCAGGGACCTGCGGCGCTCACCTTCTCTCTGCTGCTGTTGGCGGTGAGTGAGCGCTGCGTCGCTCCTCTCAGAGCCGTCCGGTAGTTAAAGAAGTTACTGGAAGGATCCATCTGGTGCTACGGGGGGGGGGGGGGGGACACACACAAGTATTTAGATTTAGTAACTCGAAGAAGAAGAAGAAGAAGAAGAAGAAGAAGAAGAAGAAGAAGACGTACCTCCAAGATGTCGAACTTGGCCGTCTTTACTTTGCTCCATGTCTTCCTGAGCCGAGACACCGGACTCATGTTCATCCCGGCTGCAGGAGAGAGAGAGAGATCATGAAACACACACACACACACACACACACACACGAACACGTGAAACACATGCGCGCACACACACACACAAATGAAACACAAACAACCAGAGAGACATCACACATACATGACACATGGCACTTTACCATCCAGAAAGAAGCCCCCACGCCCTCCAGTCATCCTCTCACCCCCCCACCCCTCCTCCCCCTTTTCTTTCTCTCCGCTGATGTTTCTTGCGATGCAAAAAGGCCTCAAGAGGAACAATGGAGGCAACACACGCCTTGCTTCCCATGTGGTGTGTGCGTGTGTGTGTATGTGTAGGTGTGTGTATGTGTGTGTGTGTGTGTGTGGGTTCAGGAGGCCGAGGGTCACCGACAGAGCAACAACACAAACAACACATATTTATATAAAATATATGTATATATATATATACAAAAATAAAATTCAAAATATATATATAAATATATAAATTAATGTACTGTATATATGTACATATATATATATATATATATAAATAAAGGTCATCTCACCCACTGTCTTACTTAATTCTCGTCGTGTCGATATTTTGAGACAATCAGGTGTCAGTACGTCTAATACTTCATTATAATAATATATTATTATTGCTCCAGGAACAGGAAGCTGTCCCACCGACTAGAAAAAGGTAAATTATCTTTCATAATTAGATCACTAATACATCGTCTGACCCCGGAGGAGCTCTCTCTCTCGTTCTCTCTCTCTCTGGCCCTCTCGGGGGAGAAAGAATGAGAGAGTAAACAGCTGGTACTCCAATGTCCTCTCCTCCTCCTCTCTCCCCCCTTCACCTTCCTCTCTCTGGTCAGTGCTGATGACCATCTGCCTGGAGGCCCCCCCCCCTCCCCCTCAGGCCTGGGAGGATGACCAGATGCCCTCTTCTCTGACCTCTGGGGTCTCTCAACTGTCTAATTATTTAACATGTTTTTACACACACACACACACATGACATAATGGATCAGAACTCACAGATGATGGCCATTAGGGAGTTGAAGTTGCCGATGTTGAAACATTCTCGCGCCACGTCGATGAAGAAGTCCACGACTCGAGCTCGCTGCTTCTTCTTCACGGGCTGTTGACAACATGAAGAATATTTAGAAAAATCATTTATTCAGCAAAAATCAAAAGGCAACTTTTTGGGGGGAATTGCAAATTGCATATATCTTGAATATAATATAATATATATATGTATGTATTTTATATGTATTATTATTATAATAATTATTCTATATATATAAATAATATATATATATATATTATAATTATATATATATACAGGACTGTCTCAGAAAATTAGAATATTGTGATAAAGTTCTTTATTTTCTGTAATGCAATTAAAAAAACAAAAATGTCATGCGTTCTGGATTCATTACAAATCAACTGAAATATTGCAAGCCTTTTATTCTTTTAATATTGCTGATTATGGCTTACAGCTTAAGAAAACTCTAAAATCCTATCTCATAAAATTTTAATATTTCCTCAGACCAAGTAAAAAAAAAGATCTATAACAGCTGAGTGTTTGTCAAGGCTCAGGAAACCCTTGCAGGTGTTTCGAGTTAATTAGACAATTCAAGTGATTTGTTTAATACCCTACTAGTATACTTTTTCATGATATTCTAATATTTAGAGATAGGATATTTGAGTTTTCTTAAGCTGTAAGCCATAATCAGCAATATTAAAATAATAAAAGGCTTGCAATATTTCAGTTGATTTGTAATGAATCCAGAATGCATGACATTTTTGTTTTTTTAATTGCATTACAGAAAATAAAGAACTTCATCACAATATTCTAATTTTCTGAGACAGTCCTGTATATACTATTTAATATATATATATTATTATAATAAATGTGTATGTATTATTATTATACATATACTATTATTATAATATATATTATTATAATATATATATATTATTATAATAAATATGTATTATTCATATAATACATATATATTATAATTATATATATATATATATATATATCCCTCGTGCTCATTACTCACCATGCAGATCTCCGTGGCGACCAGGTAGCTGAGTCTGTTGAACCATTCCACGTAAGCCTCCAGGTTGCTGGCCTTCTTGTGGTCACTGAAGCAGCTCTGCAACAACAACAACAACAACAACAACGACAGAATATCAATTATCATTTTGAGCTAATTGCAAAAGCAAGACGACGCTATTGGCTCTTCTTTCCCAAGTGAACGCATCACGAAACAAACAGAATGAACTCTGATCCCAGCTCAACAATGGCGTCCGGTGTTGTTCACGCCGTGCATTGTGGTCCTTTGTGTCCGTCGCATTCCTTCAGCCTTACGCCACACCGAGTGTTTTCCCGCCAGTCGCATTTTAAACCTCACGCAGTGTCGTCTCTACCAAGGCACAAAGACAGCCTTAACCCCCCGACCCCCCCAGCCGTTGCTTAGCAACCAAACGCCCACCTCCACACACACACATTAAGAAAACACCTTGGCAGCGACGGTTGCTAGGAGACGAGATGCAGGAACGTCCATCTCGTCCAGGCAACTGTATGATTTGAGGAAATTGTCGGTAAGCTGTGTGTGTGTGTGTGTTTGTCTGTGTGTGTGTGTCTGTGTGTCTGTGTGTGCGTGTCTGTTTGTGTGTCTGTCTCTGTGTTTGTCTGTGTGTGTGTCTGTGTGTCTCTGTGTGTATCTGTCTGTGTGTATGTGTGTCTGTCTCTGTATGTGTGTGTCTGTCTGTGTGTATGTGTGTCTGTCTCTGTGTGTGTCTGTCTGTGTGTATGTGTGTCTGTCTCTGTATGTGTGTGTCTGTCTGTGTGTATGTGTGTCTGTCTCTGTGTGTGTCTGTCTGTGTGTATGTGTGTCTGTCTGTGTGTGTGTGTGTGTGTCTGTCTCTGTATATGTGTGTCTGTCTGTGTGTGTGTGTGTCTGTCTCTGTATATGTGTGTCTGTCTGTGTGTGTGTGTGTCTGTCTCTGTATATGTGTGTCTGTCTGTGTGTGTGTGTGTCTGTCTCTGTATATGTGTGTCTGTCTGTCTGTGTGTGTGTTTGTATCTGTATATGTGTGTGTGTGTCTGTGTGTGTGTGTGTGTGGGTCTGTGAGTCTGTGTGTGTGTTTGTCTGTCTGTATGCGTGTGAGTCTGCCTGTGTGTATGTGTCTGTCTATCTGTGTGCGTGCGTGTGTGTCTGTGTGTGTGTGTGTCTGTCTGTATGCGTGTGAGTCTGCCTGTGTGTATGTGTCTGTCTATCTGTGTGCGTGCGTGTGTGTGTCTGTGTGTGTGCGTGAGTCTGTCTGTGTGTGTGTGCGTGCGTGTGTGTGTCTGTGTGTGTGTGTGTGTGCGTGAGTCTGTCTGTGTGTGTGCGTGCGTGTGTGTGTGTGTGTGTGTAGGGTGGATATCTGTCCTGCTGCTCCAGTCCAGTAGTCATGTGACCTCACTGTGACCCCGCGCGGCCACACGGAGGCCTCTGAGGCATGTCCGAGACCTTATTTAGTTCTAAGCGGGCGTTTACCTTCTCGTTGTCCAGAGGGTCCTTCTGGACGAAGGCCTGAACGAATTCCTCCGGTCCGATGTAACTCAGCCTCTCCTGAGGAGGAAAGAACGGGAGGAACGTCAAAATAAACTCCCAGCATGTTTCACTTCAGATCCACTTCCTGGTTTCGTTTTCTTTTTAATCCCCTTATTGATGGATACATTTTCCATAAATAAAAAGGTTGCAACATTTTATGATTTCGTAACCAACTTTGATGCAAAAAGATATATTGTAGAGGACGTGACTGGATTACATAATGAATCAAAGACCGTGTGGTAAACCGTGATGCATCATGGGAATTCATTCCCGTCTCACAAGTAGAACTTCCTCTGATTATTTTTTTAATCAGTTAGAATTTCACGCCACATTATGGGGTTTGCAGTTGCAAGAGAACTTTGATATTGGAGTATTACTCCCCTCCGCCCCTCCTCGATGTAATATGTGGGCGGAGCTACGGCGTTCGGCTCAATCCATCACATCCTCCTACGCAGCATCGATTCGGTTCTCGTTCTCTTTTCATCTTTTCTTAGAGATGTGAGTGATGAAGATGAGCCTTTTGGACCAAGTCTTCAGGCAGAACAATGGGACCAGGAACAATAGGTTCTGCCCTCACCAGTTCGATGTGCGTGAGCTGCTGGGCGACGGTGAACGGGTCGTTGCAGACGGCGAGCGCGTCCCTCTGGACGGACGCCTGCGGCTTCGCCTTGAGCGCCGCCAGCCGCTCGGCCGCCGCCACGTTGATCTTCACCAGCGCCTCCTCGTACTGGCCGAGCACCGTCAGCCTCCGGATCAGACCCTGGCTTATCTGTCCCACCGCCTTCCTGTAGACCTGGACGGAGGGGAGGGAGGGAAAGAGGAGAGGCGGAAGGAGGGAGTCGGTTACATTCCTTGCCCGACAAACTGTCTCGGAATTTACAACAAGCGTTCATCCGACAAAGAAAAAAGAATTCCTCTGGTCAGGCACCGGGGGGGGGGGGGGGGGGGGGAAGGGTCGCGAACCTCTTCCTGCCGGTCTCATTAAGGCCTCTTTAAGGGTTTGGGGGGGTTGGGGAGACTCTCGGCTCGCTGGCCCCTTAAGGAGGTCGAGAACCTTTTGAACTTTTCCCTGGACTCCAAAACTGGCCACAATTAGCTAAGTGTTCCCTCACGGACACGGATTAGCACAGAGGTTTCACAAGAGGGTCTATAGAGATGGGGGGTGGGGGTCCCGTTTGTGGCCTCTTTCCAAAAAGTATCGGCATGACTCTGTGGTGACGAGGCCACCTCACGACCACGACCCTCAACCTTCTGCCAATGCAACCCTTCAGAATCAAAAAGGTCTATAAAACAGGTCAGAAAACAGCGATACTCATATCGGAGGCGGGGCTAAAGTACGAGGCGTTGGGGGGGGGGGGGGGGGGAGTGGTTAGTTAGTTATTCTTTGACTGATTTGTGTCAAACGTCACAACGTCAAAGGCGACATCGCTTTTGGTTGACCGACCGTCTAAAATCTAAATATATAAAATGTACATTTACATGAGAGAAAAACAACAAATCCTGAGTGAAGTGACAACATTTTAGAAATCAAGCAAAAAATTTACCCGCGTGCACATTTTCTTATCCTATGTGAGGATTTGGTGTCATTGTAAATGTCATATCTTGTTTGTTTTTTAGGACTGCTGGTTGGTTAGGGGGTAGGGGGTTAGGAGGCATTTGGTCCTTCAATCCAAAACAAATCCATTAAAAAAACACGAAGAGATGAAAACACGGCGTCAATAATCACAGTTGACGCTCGCCAACCGGTCACCACTTCAAAGTCAGCCATCTGCCCGCTACTGCAGACCAGAGGACGAGGGCCTAGGGGTCGGGGTAAATATAGTCTCGGATCCCGGAGACAACAACGGCTGGACATTTCCGAGCAGAGGGTTGGCGTTACGTATGAGTGAGGGGAGGAGGGCGGCTAGGAACACCCTGTTCCCAACGCCGTCGACCCTGGCTGCGATCCCGAGGTGGCAGACGGCCGCTCGATTCCTGCTGAGCGCCACCTGACCCACAACGTCCGTATAGGCGGGTCAGCACAGAGCAGCAGATCGGATTTAAAAAAAGGTACCCAGAACACGCCCGAGTTGCCAAGTCACGATGGGCCTGAAGTACCGGCAAAGCACCGGTGATGCCCCGATCACGACTTTTTTTTAACGAGATAAACACTCACATTTCCCTTCTTTAAATGCCTCAATTGTCCCCAACAGAGAACTTTGAGATCGGACTAACACTCGGCACGTGTCGAGGAATCTGCCTCGTGGAGCATTACAACTTCTCTTATAGACCCTTGAGTTATTTAAAAAAATCCTTGTTCTTCTAGGTCACGGTACCCTTTGTAGGTTCTACCCTCGACCGTATGCGCGGAGACTCTCCTACCCCCCCCTCCTGTAAACAATTAAGATGCATATTATGCTTTGATAACTTTTCATTGACTCCGAACCAGATGTTGAACTTCAACTCAAAACATATGAACACACGTCACCTGTCATGAAAGGGAACCGCTGTGTGCATACGCACAGACTATCTGCCCTGCATTGAAGTGGATATTATCATGTGGTATCTGGTGTAAAATAACAACCGTCACATTTTGAGGGAACTCGGTAGCGTCAGATGAGGCCAGATGGAGATCAGAGTGCCTGTTTTCTTCCCTCTATACCCGACCACATCCATAATGACAGTCCTACCACGGGGAATCGAGGTCCCGGAATGTTTGGAGTGCGGTAGGCACACGACTCTGACCAGATGTTCAGCACGTCTATTCTGGACTAAGAAAAAGAAAAGAAACCTTTTCCCAGAGCGCTCTGGAGAAACTGCCCGTTTAACCCGAGAGACACCGGCTTCTGGTTGGACCTTCGTGTTGAAGAACCAGAGAGACGCACCAACGCCCCTAAGAACCATTGATACGACACGGTGGGCTCATCGTGACATCACAGCAGGGGGTTGTACAGATGAAACCTTTAACTGTTAATGGAAAGAGCTTTCTATCAAGTCCGACTTTCGATCGATTCGGGGTCATCGACGGACGACATCTTGCTCAGTCGGGTTTCCCACAAAGATCTTCAAGGGACGTCCATGTGTTGAGGAACAACCAGATGTTTTGAGGTCTGAGGAGGCTGAGAAATTGCTTGGACTAGAAAAAAGTTGAATATATTTCACAATCTTGCAAGTTAGACACAACTTTCTGGTCCAACCCTCCCAAAGCTCTCGCTATCACACACGTCGTCCACGTGATGAGGTCATCAGCAACTTCTTGGGCGCCATCACTTTCAATGTTCCTTCCAACAAGGAGGCAAACAGACCGGAATTAACGACAAACTCCTGCAGAAGCGTTCCTAAAACCCCTTGGGGGGGGGGGGGGGCAATCATCTGCGGATCAACACGACAACGTGACTTCACCTCGAGGGACAGAACGAGGCGATCTGGTGATGATTTCAACCCTCAGGAGCATCTTTTAGGCGTTGATGTAGAGCGTGAAATCAAAAACATGTCTGACAGAGTGTCCGTGTCCACGAGCATGACTGAGTAGTGTGTATTACTGGAGGTCAGTTCTATACCAGTGAGTGTGTGTGTGTTGGAGGGGAGTGTGGCAGACATGGGGAGCAGTAAATGTGTCCAGTCGTCACGTGAGACACAAGTATTGATTTCTGGATTAAATTGAGATCAATACTTGTGCTCGTACTATTGATGAGTCATGTGAAACCTGCATAAAGAAACAGGTGTGGGGGGGGGGTTGTGTTTTTATGGCGTTGAGCAGTGAAGGAGGCGCAGATGGACGTTTGTGTCCTCCATCACTGTCTGCTTCTAACAACACACACACCTCTAAAACCGTGTTTCCATTGAGGTGAACGGGTGTTTTAAAAAATAGTCAGCATTTTTTGGTCATCAAAAAACCAACTGGTGTGAGACTAAACGTGCACAGAGACAAAAAGACACCAAGCTAATGAACAATGGGTCTTTTCTCTCAACTAAGCGAGCCGCTTTGTCCCCCCCCCCCTTCCCCCCCATCCTCCTCTACTGCTGCAATCTGCACAATAAATCTGCCTGTGTGTCATTTCGCCGTCTACCCCCACCACGGCTTGTGATGACACCGCAACACGTCGTCTCTCTTTTTGTCATCCGACTCATTTAGTGTGAACGCAAGAACGTAAAAAAAAAGAAGAAAAATGGCCGACCTCGTCCCCGGCGGCCAGCCGGTGGGTGAGCTCCTTCAGGCTCCTCATCATCCTCTCGTCTCTGAAGTCGTACGGGAACGTCTCCGTCCACTCTGTCAGCAGCTGGAGGATCTTGGGGGCGATCTTCCTGACTCTCATCTGGAAATGCAAAATATATTTTTTTAAACATAAGTATGCACTAGTGGTGTTTTCCATGAAAACTCAAACTTTTATTTTTCAAATGAATTGCAAAATGAACAGAAAATATAGTCAAGACATTGACAAGTTTATAAATAATGACTTTTATTTGAGATATTAATGTTGTATTTCAAACTTGTTGCTCAAATGAAGGCCAGTTGTATAGCTTCTCTCACCAGCATAACTGTTTTCAGCTGCGCTCACATAAAAAGGGTTTTCATGGGTTTTCTACCCCTCCGTTAGTCTTCTAAGGCGATAACACAATGTACCATTAGAACACTGGAGATGGGCCTCTGTACACCTATGTAGAGACTTCATTAAACACCACATTAACTATGCAGAGAGTGTATTTATGATTCATTTAATGTTATCTTCATTGATAAAAACAGTGCTTTGAAAAATAAGGACATTTCTAAATGACCCCAAACTGTTGAACGGTAGTGTTTACCGGCACCACCACTAGGGGGCGAGTCCCCAACACGCCTCTAATTTCAACTGGCTGGTGGTACCTTGTCCGCTGGGAGGTCGCTGAGCCGCTGCTGCTCCACGCACAGCTGACACACCTTGGACATGAGCTCATGGGGGCGGATGAAGAGACGAGAGCTGAGCAGGAAGGTGAAGATGTACGTCCTCTGAGGAGGAAGACGACAATATTACGTGAATATAGTGCATTTATCTTCAGAGCCTTGTGGGGGAAATGATACCAAAATAACGAAACATATAATACAATAAGTGTTGAGCACGTCACCATTTGTCTCAGTAAATATATTCCTAAAAGTGTTTATTGACACGACATTTTCACCAGAAGTCTTCCATACAAGCAAATAAAACATAACAAATAGTCATGTGCGTTATAAGTGTGTTCAAATTCGTCATTTGTGTTATTGGGCTATATCAAATGTAATTGAATTTAATACTTTGTTCGAATGTCATTGCATTTTCATTACACTTATTTTTTTGTATTTGTTTGTATGTATGGAATAATTGGGTTGTTACCGACATATGGTGAAAATATAGCGTCAATAACACTTTTAGAAATGTATTTAACATCATATATTTCCTGGTGACGTGTTCTATACTTATTTCCCCGTAGATGAAGCTAAGAAGGAAAACAAAAATACTGGGGGTAAAATATTTAGACAACAACAATAACACTCACATCTGGATAATAGTCCACGGTGGGGACCAGGTGATGGATGAGGGCCTCCAGGGACCCGGACGCCAGGTTGTTGTCGTGGTAGTAGAGGCCGGAGTAGCCCTCCTCCTTGGGCTGGTACAGATTCTTGTTGTAGCTGCCGGTGAAGGGCGCAGTCTGAGGCATGTTGTCCTGCAGCGGAGGAGGGAGGAGGGGGAGGTCAACACTCACCGCAGACGCTGATGCATTCATGAACATTACGAAAATAATCTAAAATAGCTCTCAGACAACAACACAGACGGGGTTTCTGGATGTAGTCAGCACCGGTTCCTCCTCCTCCGGGTCCCTGCTGGTCCAGTTTGAGGTTTCTAGGTTTTTAGTTTATTTGCACAAATTGGTTGACTGTATGTAAACTATGGTTCAGACACAAAAAGCATGAGAGAGAGAGAGAGAGAGAAGAGAAGAAAAGAAAGCCAGAAAACAATGTTTAACTGAGTTATGACAGCACTGAGCTTCACCAACGCTACCTGCTGTGTGACTTCACCAACGCTATGTGTCGTGTGACATCATCAACGCTTTGCGTCGTGTGACAACATCAATGCTACCTGCGGTGTGACATCACCAACACTATGTACATCAATATTTCGGGGTTTTGTCCCTACTGTGGACATAATCCCGACAATGTCTCCAACATGAGGATTCCATCACCTTCCCTCCCACCTGGAGTTCCTCTCCAGAGGAAGAGTGGGCTGAACCACGACGAGACCCCGTCGAGTTACTGAACCACTCAACATTTCCCCGACATGGCCCGGGCGTCTCCCCTTGGCCCCTCCAACAGCCCGTTAAAAAGAACAGAGGACCATCGTAAAAGTCCTGCGGAATAGCTTATGGTCCCCACAAAGATAGAACAACAAGCTCTCTCTCTCTCACACTCACACACACACACACACACACAAACAACACACTTTCCTCTGCCATTCTTCTGACCTCTGAACCTGGCACCTCGGCTCAATCCCTTTGCCAGGCAGACGTATGGCTGGGGAGACACAAAGGGCCTTTTCACACACACACACACACACACACACACACACACACACACACACACACACACACACACACACACACACACACACACACACACACACACACACACACACACACACACACACACACACCTTGACAATATGCTGCCCCGTGGCCGCCTGCCAAGTCAGGGACGCCAGGAGATCTAAACGCCAGGAGTCCTAACACATGTCAGGCTTCACCAGTTGTGCAGAGGATCAATACATTTTATCAACAGCTGCCGATCAGAATGATCAGATGACTCTCACACAGATGTCTTGAGGCGTATTCACCTTCAAACACGAGGAAAACAGTTCCATACAAGACGCCCTCGATCAACACGTTTATTCAGGAGTCCACTTAAAGCCTCCCACCACACGAGGCAAACCACACACACACAATCTCACACACACACACACAGCCGCACAATGCACACGCGGACCATCGCTATTATTCAGCCAGACAGCCGCGGCCATTTCCATGAGAAAAGGCGAGCGGCGAGGAGTCAGAGCATCTGCTGTGCCATGTGGCGCCCCCCCCCCTCCCCTCCCGAGTCCGGTGGGGGGACACCCTGCTAAAAGTCAAACTGGTTCGGGCTTCTTTGTTTACGCCTTTAAGAGTTTATTTGGTTGAACTTAAGACCGCCGACATCTGCCGTCCACCGAGAAGCTTCTTCAGATGAAGAGCAGCAGCAGGTGATCGAGCACCGACCTAACCCCCCCCCCCCCTTATCCCACGCATACTATTCTTGCTTGGATAGTTGCAGCTTTCCTTCAACACACACACACACACACACACACACTAAAGCCAACTCAGCGCGTTGCTGTTAGTTTCCACGTGGCTGCTGGCTGGGTGGCGGCAGAATGTAAACAAACAACATGCCACAGCTTGCCTCTTTATAAGGGGTGTGTGTGTGTGGGGGGGGGGGGGGGGGGGTTGGATAGATGGTATTAATTACAGACTTCTTGTGTGGGTGCAGCCATCTGCCCTGGTTGAGTAAAAAATCAAAAAGAAGTCTTGTTTTCGACTTAAATTGGATTTAAGAACAGAAGACGTTCTGTTTGTGCTCAGAAGACGGTTTTTTGTTTTTGTTCTCGGCTAAAAATAAGTAAAGCGACATTTTGTTGCTTTTGGCTCAACAAAAAAGACTTTTTCCGACATCTAAAATCTATTTTCATAGTCACGATTCTTTAAATCTTCAAATGCTGGCTTATTTTTAAGAAGGCACATTTAAAAAAAAAAAAAAAGTATTGCCTAAGTATTGCCTAAGCTGCATCATGAGGCGGCGAGTCCCTACGATGATTCAGGTATTTCTCTCGAAATCTCGAGAGAAATAGTCTCGAGATCGGCTGAAACACAGGCATCTTTAGAAATGAAACTCAAAGATGTGATCACGAGTTTCAGGCCGAGCTTCACTGAAAGGTTACAGAAAGGTCAAGAAGTGTTTCCCCTCTTTATTTTCTGTCCCCAGTTCTGAAGTTTTCCAACAGAATGGCAGCAGCCTACCCCCCCAGGGGGTAAACGTCACATCAGGAGTAAAAAAACCCGGTGTTTAGGTGAAACTATCTTCAGGCTGCAGTGCCATCAATGACACAAGCAAATTGTGCTAATTTGTGCCGTCAAAGACCCGACGGAGGCTCGGAGAGCCATGAAGGAAAACGCTTGAACAAAATCATTCCCCTGGTTGGAGAGACGTTTAAGGACTCGGTGCCATTTGTTCCCCCAGAGGAATCGACTTGCAACCCACCGAAGGAGCGAACGTATCAAAGCAAAGGGGCGTAACAAGAAGCTGGTTTCCACAGAAATGAAAGCTGAAGAAAGGTTGAAAAAAGGAGAAAAGGGTGTTATGGTTTCGCTTCATTGGGGCAGGAGGAGGAGGCGATAGTAGAGGGGGAATGTGACGCAGGGACAAACAGTGGATCAACAGTCCTCCCCCCCCCTCCTCCCCTGTGTAAACACTTTAAAAGGCATGAGGAATCCCAATCATCCATAGCTGCAGGAAACAAGGCCGTGGAGATAGCAGCAGAGTGGCTGCTCGGGGCGGCGGAGAGGTGGAAGTCTTCTAAATAAAGACGTGGAAGTACTCGCGAGTAAACTGGGCTGAGGACTCTGAAGTTAGAATAGACCCGAACAAGAGGGCTGAGATCAAGGAGGGGGCTAGAAATATGGCACCACATCGTTACCCTCCAACCTGTTACCAAGGCTCCCAAATAATGTGGTCCAAGTCTCATTTTAGGCCCAATCATTTGATAAAGTAACAGGAAGTCCCAGTCTCAAGTCATTTGGTCCAAGTCTCAATGTAGTCCAAAGTAATTTGGCCCAAGTCTGAAGGAAGTCCTAAGTCATTTCTTCCAAGTCTCAAGGAAGTCCAGCAGAGTTCCTTGACACTGGACCAAAGGACTTGGGACTTGTCTTCATGTCTTAAAGTAGAACATCCAGACCAGAGAACATTAATCTCTCTCCACCCTCGCTGACCTCCTTCACACCCGAGTGCTGCTCCGCCGACTCATTAATGTGACAGCTGTGACAGCGAGTGGTAAACATCATGGCTTCCATTCAGGATTCTGTCACCTGGCATCATCACCCCCCCCCCCCCCCCACCAGACACTGAAACAGCCTGAGGGACATTCTAGCAGAAATAACTTCTACTTTAGATTTTACCCATGAATCTTAAATTAAACCGAGTCAAACAGACACAATACAACTTTGTTTCCTGAGCGTATTGAGGCTTCATACCAGATGCATCTGGACGGGGAGATTCCTGACCGCTAACTTCTCCTTAGAGGAGTGGTTTGGCAAGACGCAGGTCTAGAAGATGAACAGTCATCCGTGTTGACACTGAGCTAAATTTAGTCGTAAAGAGGAAGTTCATGTGTTTGGCGTTCTCTTGTTATGAATCGATTGATTTGGACTTATTCCAACGCGTCGTGCTTTACTCGTTCAAAAACAACAGATGCAAATGACAAAGAGTTCACTTTCCAACACAAAGTTAGAGGTCAAAAATGTAGCAACTGCAATTTAAAAAAACAATATTGTTGCACAGTCTCAAGAGATAAAAATACTTCATCCAAAATAGTGGCATCACCACTTATATGAAATACCTTTGACTGCCAATAACCCATTACCCCCCCCCCCCCCCCCCCCATACCCCACCCCACACAATCAGAGCACCACCTCCACAACACGACCCTGAGTACAGCAGCAATAACTCGGGCAAGTGCTTCCACAGGAGACCCCCTCTCCCCCCTCCCCCAGCCGGCCGGAGTTCTGCCAACAAATCGCCAATAAACGGATTTCACTTGTCAGCGCCGCCGCGAGAGGCCGGAGGAGCTCAGGAGAGATGCGGGATTAAGTTCACTGATCCCCCGCTCTGTGCAGGAGGAGGTGCAGGAAGAGGAGGAATCCTCTTAAACCTTAAACTGAAGGTAGTGGGGAGGACATATAGTCCGCCATTGACACTGATTTTAAAAAAAATTGACATTTTAGGTGGTCCACGTATTTCAGGGAGATAAAAATACACACACACACACACATAGTGTATAATGTTGTTATTACTTATTTGTTTTCATCTTTTAATAAAATGATAAATAAAAAGGTTAAAAAAAGATTCAAACACTGTAATCTGGAGCAGTTTATATTAATTTATTTATCAGAAAAGAGCTTTTAAATTCTTTTTTAAAAACACGTTATTAAAAAAAAAGTGCGCTCCTTCCGCCACCTGCGCGCGTCTTGGAGAGGCGGCGCGCAGGTGGCATCATTCAGGGCACACACCAAACACACAGCCAATGTTCACACACTCGATGCGCGCGGCTCACCTCACGAAGTTGTAGTCCAGGTGCGAATACAATTTTTTTTTTAAAGATCGTATCCTTTTCCAGAAATGATGCGCACAGACGCCGGAGATTTTCTCCTCTTTTTTCTTTTTAAATGAACCCGAGGCGGTGGAAGCCAGCAGAGCTCCGGTCCCTCACTGCGGCATCGTCCAGGTCCGAACGCGGGGAAGCACAACGTGTTGAGTCGGGCTCGTTCGTGGAGGAAGAGGAAGAGGAGGAAAAGGAAGAATTATTCGCATGGAATGAATGACAGCTCCGGCTGCTGCGCCGCTCTCCTCTGGCGCGTCTGAGCCGCGGAGCACAGAGCAGCCTGAAGAGGGGAGAGCCAGCAGCCAATCAGAGAAGAGAACACCCCCCACCATCCCTCTCATCCTCCCCCTCCTCTCTCTATTTCAATTCCGTTTCTCTCTCCTCAATCTGAACTCCTTCCATCTGCATCGTTCTCACTCTTCCTCTTTTCGGTTCTTTAATACTGCAATGTCGTATTAAGTGCCGTCGATCTAAAAAAAATTATATATAACAACACAGAACGGAAAATGAATTAGAAACTTTAAAGATCAGTTCCTGTCTTGTGTGTGTGGTGAAATGAAGGCTATTCGCTATCTTTGAGTGGTGTGTGTGTGTTTATTTATCATAAAATGTGCATTATAAACATTTATAAATCAAACTAATGGTCAAATGAAACATTTAAAACTAAATTTGAAAGTTCGGGGATCCCCGAGGTTAAAACAATTAAATCCTGAATGTTGCTTAACACACTTTGTAAAAAAATCGTGCCCAAAACACAAAGTTAAACTCGCCCTGCGGTTTAGGCGTTAAGCAGCAGCAATTCGCTAATCAGATCGTCCAAAACACTACAATAAGAGGAGAGGTACTCAGCAGTCGGTCTACAGGAAGTAAACGCAGCGGCGGAAAAAATAAAGAAAAATGAAGCGCAGAGCAGCGGCCGAGAGTACTCAGCATGGTGTTTACTCCTAGTTTCACCTGAGAGCCAATCACATCGTCCAAAACCACACAAACAAGCCGAGAGTACTCAGCATGGTGTTTACTCCTAGTTTCACCTGAGAGCCAATCACATCGTCCAAAACCACACAAACAAGCCGAGAGTACTCAGCATGGTTTTTACTCCTAGTTTCACCTGAGAGCCAATCACATCGTCCGAAACCACACAAACAAGCCGAGAGTACTCAGCATGGTGTTTACTACTAGTTTCATGAATGTCTGGATCCAGACGTGGACCAGTCGTCGCCTAGACGATGACAATATGGCGACAGCGCGGTAACATATTCATTATTACGAGCTCTGTGTGTTTAGTGTGTTTGCTCATCGTGACCTGTAGAGGAGCCACAGAGCAAAGAGTGGCTCAGAGCTAAATTACAATTTCACGCTCAACCGTAAAAAATATGAAATGTATTCTCTTCAACCCTTTCTCCTGTTTTGATCTCAGAAACGCACGATGGAAACATTTAAATGGTCTGGCAATGGGGTTGAAATCTATAGAATGTAATTACATGTTTAGAGAGAGAGGGAGAGCAGAAAGGGAAGAGGGGGGGGGGAGGGAGAGACAGGGACGGAGAGAGAGAGAGGAAGAGATGGAGAAATAGAGAGAGGAAGAGAGTGGGAGAGAGAGAGGAGGGAGTGAGAGAGGAAGAAAGAGGGAGAGCAGAGAAAGGAGGGGGGAGAGGTAGGGAGAGAGGAAGAGAGAGAGCTGTGCTAGAGGTCTCTGTTGCAAGTGTGACATTCAGTTTGATGTGATAGATTTCAAATGTTCTCATGAGGGAAATAAATAAACTGACTCGATGTTTGAAGACGAGCTTCAGGAATCCACCGAGAGGTTTCTCATTAGTTCCGGTCACAGTTCACGGTGTTTGCTCACGTGCACAGCTGTTTATTGTCATTCAGAAATATGTAACTTTTTTGGGGGTATTTCTTTTACATTGAATTAAAATTTCAGTTTTATTTTTGCAGTATTTTATTTTTTCATATATTTTTATTTTCTTCTATTTTTTATTGAGGTTAGAATTAAAAATATATACTTTTTGATTTTTCACATTTAATCTAAATGTTTTTATTTTATTTATATCCGTTTTATTTTTCCAGTACTTTTAACGTTAATTTAAATCGTTTATATTGGTTTTATTTTTACAATATTTAATTTGTTCACATTAATTTTTATTTTGTTCTATTTTATATCTTTTTTATTTTTGCAATACTTTTATTCCTCCAATTTAATAAAAAAAATCGATCTTTAATTTTGGTCTTTTAATATTCAATTAGATATTATTTTTTAAATTTCTATAGTTTTATTTTGCAATACTGTAAATTTTTTAGGTTATTTTTCACATTAAATAAAAATGTTCTATTTTAGATCTTTTTATTTTTGGAACTTTTCTTTATTACATTAATTGAAATGTTCTTTTATATCCATGTTTTATTTTTGCGATATCGTTCTTTTCCACATTAATTTAAATGTTCTTCTATTTAATCTCTTTTGTTTTTTCGATTATTTTATTCTCTCACATTAACTTAAGCGTTACTTTATTTTATATCCGTTTAATTTTGGCAATACTTTAATTTTGGGGTTTTTTCCAATTTGATCAGAAAATTCATATCTAAATGTTATTTTTTCACATTCAATTACATTTTCTTTCTATGGTTATATTTTTGCGGTACTTTAATTTGTTTTAATGCGTCACCGTAAACAGTTCAGTCTTTGTACTTTACCTCAAACGCCCGATTGGCTGAGAAGTCGTCACATGACAACGATCATTTTTATTTAAAAAAATGTTACTTACAAAAATAAAAAATCAGCTGCATAAAGACTTTTCCATAAAAATGAAACCGGTTGAAAATATCACTTACATTTTTTTTTTAATTTCTAAAAAAGTTACATTTGGTGCAATCAAGTGAAACCGTAAGAAATCTTCACACTTCAACTTGTAATTTCTTCTTCGAACATATCAAGAGCCCGACTGCCCCTCCCCCCCTCCCCCTATTGGCTGTCAATCATCTCACTCACAAACACCCCCGGTGGATGTTTTGAGGGAGTTATTTCTTCCTGAATTTGGATTTGGATTTTTTTTATTTATTATCCCTCCAGGATTAAGGCTAAACATCCAAAAGGCACCCTGAATGTTATCTGGGCTCCACCTGAGCTTTTTGGGGGTAAATAGAGAAGTCCCCGTGCCTCCTAACGGCCTCCCTTCTCCTCCGGGCTGTGGGTGTGGCCTCCTCCGCACCGACACCGCGGCTCTCCCACCAGGCCGGCGAGCAGCTCCAGCACCCGCAGCTCGTGCTCCATGCGTGCCTTCTCCCGCCGCTCCTCGCGCTCCGCCGCCTCGCTCTGCCGCCGCTCCTCCCGCTGCAGCCACTGTGCCAGGAGGTCCTGGTGCCAGCGCTGCGCCTCCTGCCGCTGGCCCTCCAGCAGCAGGAGGAGGCGCCGCGTGTCCGCCGACAGCCGCTCGAAGCCCTCTGACAGGCGCTCCAGGCAGGAGGAGGAGGAGGAGGAGGAGCGAGGAGGGGGAGGAGCCGAGGGGGAGAGGGGCGGATCCGAGGGTGCCGGGAGAGGAGAGGAGGCGGAGTGGGTGAGAGGAGGAGAAGGAGGAGCAGCCGGAGGAGGCAGAGCTTGTGGGGAAGGAGGACTCAGGCAGTTTTCTATGACTGCACCTATGAAACATGAAACAGGGAAAATATTATTACGAGGACACGGTTATCTTTGTAGATTGAACAGTCAATTCATGGATTAATATTAGTACATTAGCATTTTTTGATAATTTACACTTTCTCTGGTTCCAGCGACTATAGTGCACGATTGTTGCTGATTGTAAACAGTATTTATTTATATTATGAATGTTGATTACCATGTTTATCATTAAATAAATATATTTTTAACATCATTTAAAATATTCCTCTATTTTGTTTTATATTTGCAATACTTTTATTTCTCCAATTCAATAAAAATGCTAAATAATAATGTCAATAGTCTTATTTTTTTATATCTATGGTTTGATTTTTTAAATATTTTTTATTTTAAATGTTTTTTTTTTTTTTTACATTTCATTTAAATGTCCTTCCATTTTATATTTGTCTTTTATTTTTGAGATATTTTATTTTATCACATTAATTACAATGTTCTTCTATTTTATATCTGTTTTATTTTTGCACTACTTTTATTTCTCCAATTTAATACAAATCTTCTCTATATATCTATCTTTGAATTTTTGTCTTTTTTCACATTCAATTAAATAATCTTATTTTAAATAATTGTTATATTTTAAATGTTTACTTTTTTTTTTACATTTAATTAAAATGTTCCTCTATTTTATATCAGTTTTATTTTTTCGATATTTAATTTTTTCACATTAATTAAAATGTTTTATTTTATATATGTTTTATTTTTCCAATTTAAATATATCTATCTTTTATTTTTTTCACCTTCAATTAAATATTCTTATTTTTTATATCTATGGTTTTAAATACTTTTTTCTTTTAAATGTTTTAGTTTTTTCACATTTAATTACAACGTTCTCTATTTTATATTTGGGTTTTTTTAACATTCATTTAAATGTCCTTCTATTTTATATTTGTCTTTCATAAACATTAATTTAAATATCCTATTTTATAAATATATATATATTTATTTATATATAATATAAATGTTTTCACATTAATCAAAATGTTCCTTTATTTTATCTCTTATTTTTGCAATACTTTTATTTCTCTAATTTAATAAAAATGTTCTATTTATATCTAGCTTTTATTTTTTCACCTTCAATTAATTATTCTTATTTTTTAAATCTACATTATTATTTTTGCGATACGGTAATTGTTTTAACTCGTCGCCATATCCTGTTGCGTAATCGCGGTACATACCGGTCATTTCCCGGCGGATGGAAGCCTCCAGGTAAACGCCGTGGTGCAGCTGAGTGAATCCAGAGTTGCTGAACTCGTACTCGTCCGTCGAGTCTTCTCCGTCCTCCATCTTGACCACGGCGTCCAGCGGCCACGACCGGCGGCCCCCCGGAGAAGAACCCGAGCGGCGTTCGTCAACCTCGGCGTTATCGTAACCCGCGTCCGGCGCCGCCATCCTCTCCGGAGACACGAAATACTGCGGCCCCGCCCCTTCGGCCACGCCCCCCGCCGCCCTCCGGCCAAGTACCGCGTCCATCTCGGCGAAGTACCGGAAGGTGCACGGCGGCGAGCCGTCGACGCTGCGCTGCAGCTTGGCCCGGACGTAGTTAGCCTTCAGGGTCTTGACGCGCAGCCGGCACTGGTGCGGACTGCGGGCGAAGCCCATCTCGCTCATGCGCGCCGCCAGGTGCTTGAAGACGTGCCGGTTGCGCAGGTTCTCCGCCAGGCTGCGCTGGATGCGCTCGTCGCTCCAGGCGCACAGCAGCACCTGGGTCTCCTCCGCCGTCCAGTTCACCGAGCGCTCCGCCTCGCGCTTCCCTGAACGCACACACGGAGACACGGTGAGCGCCGTGGCGTCATGGGACATTTAAATGGTAGACTGACAACTCTTCTTGGATTTAACTTCCTGAATCTGAGGTTGTGTGCAACCAAACACGACCGAAAGCGTTGCGAATTATTCCCGTGAGAAGAGTCAACGTACAGACGCGAGAGGTTGAGATAGACGCAGAAAAATCCGCCCGATGCCGAGTTGCGAAAGCCAATCGCCGTTGAACTGCTGCGCCGTTGGAGAATCTAACTGCTGCTGCTCCAACCGGTGAACCCACGCGAGCCACGCAACGCTTTTGGTGTGAACGCAGCTTTTCGCTTCATTCACGCCTTAGAGGGGGCGGGGCTTAACTCTGTGGCTTTACTCATTGGAAACAGTTATCTCCTTCATCCACCACGAAGAATCAACCACTAGTTCTGCTTTATACTTGTTGAAGACATCACACAAACATCTAACGCCCTCGTGTTTGGGTTCATAACATTAATATAAATATATATATTTATACATGACATCAATCACCGAAGGCTCACACAGCTCGATGACTTTCACCTCTACATCTGAGTAACTGTCTCTTCCAGCTCAACGCTGATTGCCTTTCGCAAACTCGTCGTCAGGCGGATTTTTCGCCACAGTGAAAATATTTAAAATCGAAGCGAATATTCGCAATTCGTGTCAAACGCCGCCACCCGGCAAAAATCTGCATCTGCCACAACCACTCGCATCTGTACGTTGACTTTGCTTACCGGATCTACTCGTGGGAACAATTCGCAACGCTTTTGTTGTGAACGCAGCTTCAAGTTGTCGTCGTGGACATTTAATGTTACACGGCCAACTTTTCTTAGATTTAGCAGAAAGGATCAATTCCTGAATCTGAGGTGTTGAGCAACTACAAACACACCACCGGTCAAACGTTGTAGAACACCTACAATCTGGTAAAGAGCATCACATGGAGACATTGTTTTTATTAACAGTACATAGTCCCTTTTTAAATAAAGACAATAATAATAATAATAATAAACACGATAGAATAATAAATATCTTGGATGTGCAAGGTTGAAAAAAAAGGAAGACCGACACACCGGACTCCAAACCACACATTTAAGTAAATCAAATTGATTTCAGTCAGTGTGCAAAAAATAAAATACACTCAGCTGCTGATTGTGGTGCAATTTAACTATATTGCAATTAATACTGAGCGGTGTTACTTTCTAAATGATATGCTCCACCCTCACTGACATTTAAGGGGCAGGACATATTAGAAGCACCTTCCAGAATGACGCCTGAATACATCAGCTACACGTTCAGTCTCTAAGTCACATGCGATCCCAAAAACTACAAGTATGCATTCTACAGATTTTGGGTATAACGATTATACACAGGTCTGAAAAAAAGGGGAAATCAGCATAATATTTTAGAAGTGTGGCAGTATTTATACATAATAATGCAGTGAAATAAAGATTACATGAGCCCCATGCGTAACACAGTAGTAACTAAACTTAGTAATAACATAACGAAAGCCTGTAAAACAATAAAGTACCTCGTGACCACCTCTAGCAGAGGTCACGTGGTCTCACACCACATTTTGTGACAGCCTCCATGTGAAGCGCTGATTCAGATATATAAGAGTATATAGCGGAGTATGTATACAAGTATAATATAATAGTTGAACAATCAGGATGTACTCAAACAGGATAATTAGCGTCAGCAGTGAACAGTTCGGCAGTTTTAATAACCGCGTGAACCCGGAAGTAGAAGGCAAAAACACAGCTAACGTTAGCATCGCTCCGCCGTCGTGAAAAACAACAAATAAAACAAGTGGGCTGATAGAAGGAGTCTTACTCTTGGTCGTGGAGACGGAGCTGGTCGAGCTGATGACCGGGGGATTCATTTTTTAAACCCGGCTGCATGGGAACGTAAACAATCCCCCCGACAAACGGACACAGCGACGCCGCTCTTTTCCGGGTTGACGTCACTTCCGGCGCGCCGCGCGTGGCAGAGATTGTGTGAACGCGAAATACATTTATATAGAATTACAATTTAAAAAAGACTACGATGACAGTAATGAGTAATAAGAGAACATACCTCATGTATTAATGACATTATTGTTCTGCACTACTTTCTCCTGTGTCGTTTTTATTGCGCAATATCTTTTAAACTAAAAAAACTAATTTGCATAACATGTTACATATTATTGAAAACATTTTTTGCAATTGATAATGCTCCCATTTGTCCTACTTTTTTTTCTTTCTCTGTAATTATTCATATCTCATTACAGTTTTATGTTATTGCATCTTAAGAAGGATCCTATGAGTTTGACGTTACACATTCATTTATTTTTGATTGTGCAGTTTATTTATCTGGTAGGTGCTGTTGAATATTTATTCAAACAAGCGCACTATGAGTTTGTTGGCAAATATCATGTGCAACCTTTGATGCAGCTGTGATGCAACGTGTGGAAGTGCAGTGTACACAAGAGTGCACATTCCTGTTGCGAAGGATGAGTTATATTGTTTGTCTTGCGATCGAGCATATTTGGACAAACTGGAGTGCAGTTTCGTTTATTAACTGGATTCCCATTAACTGACGCCTTAGCGGCCGCTAATCTTCCTGGGGAATGATCAGATGGCTACAAAATATCGAGAGAGGTCAAAGTTTTTCTTTCGCAAGTTATCTGGCCAGGCCCTAGTTATTTAGTGAGTTTTTTCATAGCCCATTTATTTTGTCACTCCTCAAAGAGGATCTGAATTCAATGAAGTGGGCTTATACGTTCTATTTATCTGCATCTGAGTCCTCATTTTAGTCCAGGCCTGACACGTATATAGCTACGTATATATATATATATATATATATATATATATATATACACGTATATAGATATGTATATAGCTTTGTGTATAACTACGTATATAGCTAAATATATAGCTACGTATATAGCTACGTATGCTAGATAGCTATATCCACCCAAAAATGCGGGGCTTTGGCTTGCTTTTGACCCCTTGAATGTTTGTACGCAGTGCTTTTTTTCCGGGGAAGAAATTTATATATATGTGTATATATATATATAAATGTAAGAGAAACCTGTTGTAAACAATACATCTACAGGTTTTTACATCGTTCCAGGTGAGACTTAAACTGGCTTCACACCTGGCCTCAGAATAAATGTTGTGCCATTTAGTTTTTATTGACAATTTAAAAGTAAAAGCACTCCGATGCTTGGGACGTGCATTTTGTGGGTGAAGCCAAACTTGTATGTAAAGCTGTCCAATTGAGACGTATTTTAACGTTAAGTGTGAACGCATCCCAACGGGCCTGCAAATTCATCTCGACTTTGAATAATAAGAGGGCGTCGGCGTCGGGAGGAAACGGGCCCTGAAGAGGCTGCGAGGCGCTAAGTTGTCGTCTTGTGCATTCTCCGGGTGTTTGCCGAGAGCGTGGAGGTGTCCTCGTGTTCCCCCTCCATTACACTGGCCCGTCTCCTCAGTCTTTCATCCACAAACACAGCAATTATAGGTTGAGGAGGCGAGGGAGAGGGGAGGGGGGGGGGGGCGTGTCCTAAAGTAATGTAAATGTAGATTCAGTCTGGTTTCCTGCAGTGACATTTGCATTTTTTGAGCGTTCAGCTTTTGTTCTGTCGAAGAGTGACTTGGAACGAGTGTAAAAGAAAGAGAGTGTCACTTTCTTCACAGTGATGTCGTGCATTTACTCAAGTGCACAAGTATGGCCTTATACTTATACTTCACTACATCGTAGGGGTACATATTGTACTTTTTACTGGACTACACTTACTTAAAATATAGAGTTACTAGTTTATTCAGGAATTTTAATTGTAACATGTGTTTTGTTAGCAGTATTTCTTCTCCTGAAGTAAAGTATCTGGGTACTTCGTCCATCATTGGCCATATGAAGCTTGTTTAAATTAATACTTTAACGGACAATTCTCTTATTAGCTTTCTTACCAATAAGAAAGCTAAGCATTACCCTTAGCATTACAAGAAGTTAGGGCCGAATCAGGTTCACCTGGTCCAGCCCCTAGATATGCTGCTATAGGCTGCTGGGGGACGTTTTAGGATGCACTGAGCACCCCTCTTGTTTTAGGATACACTGAGCACTTATCTTGTTTTAGGATACACTGAGCTCCTCTCTCCTCTTCTCTCTCTACTTATGGATGAATTTTCATCTCTCCACCGCACATTACTAACTCTGCTTCCTCCTCGGAGTCGTTGTGACTTCTCGTCTCATAGGGTCCATTGGACCTGGCTGGGTCTGATGCCTCCTGCCTGGTGGGCAGCCCTCCTGTCATGGCTCTGCAGATGCGTAATTTGTGATATTGGGCTTTATAAAATATAACTGAATTGTATTGAAATAGCATAAAGTGTGGGAAACTAGCTTCCTCAAAGTTGGCGTCCATCAAAAACAGTTACTGTATGCTGACACACTTTGAAAGGGTTACTTCCATTTCTTCCGGGAGTCAGATGACAGAGGAACTCAGAAAACAACAGAAACTGTGACCAACTCCAATTAATCTGTCCTGGGAGTTAAATGTTCCTGAACACAACTCACAATGAGGATATAGAGTAAAAAAAGGAATGGGGATTTAAAAATCTATGAGGGGGGAGGACATTAAAAAGTCCTCTTATCATACTGGAAGACGAGTTCCACTGTAGAGGAACTTTCCACCACAAGAACCAGGTTTTAGCTTAGGTTGGAGGAACTTAGTCCAGGACACGTAATGATGCTGTGGTGGGACTTTCCAATGGCCACGGGACATTCGTCAGCAGTATCGGTACTCGATATTAAAGAAAGATTATTTTTTCCAATGTTATTGACATTTCCCCCACCGTACAACCAGATTCCCAACGACTGCACTAAAAGAGTGAGAGAAAAAGTGAAAAAAAGAAACTTTTGCTATTTGGTCGAACAGTGACACAAAAATCCAGAAAAATACCAGCAGCACGTTGGGATTGTTGGCATCGTTTCTTAACATTTCATTTTTGCATCTCTCTATCACCGTGTTTCATATCTAGAAAATTGCAGAGAACAATATAATGTCTGCATTGTTATCTGGTCGTACGATGATGAGGCCCGATGATCGGACAAAGAGACGATCCGATCCAACGATCCGATGCAATGATATAATATACGATCCAATGAGACGATCCGATATGATGATATAATATACGATCCAATGAGACGATCCGATATGATGATATAATATGACGATCCAATGAGACGATCCGATATGATGATATAATAAGACGATCCGATCCGATGATACAAAATGACGATCCAATACGTCAATCTGATCCGATCTACCGCTATCATGTCTAACCATCTACTTCCTGATTAAGATCTTTAGATATTGGGATTATTTTTGTTTAAAAAAGAAAAAGCCCCAGAAGTGTGAGGAATGTGAGTCTGGCCGACTCTAAATAATTACCTGCTGATACCAACATGTTCTACAACAGACCTGGAAAAAGTCTGATCCTGGAGTCTTGACCTCTGAGGTAACTATAAGCCCTGCAGCCTGAGCTAAAGGTTGACGCGCACACACACACACACACACACACACAAACACAAACACACACACAGAGCGTTGGTAATTAGAGAGGAAGAGGGGAGCCGAGACAGTCGACTGGACGTTCATCTCATTACTCATGCACGCCTCCAGGCTGTTCCCCGCTGGCCTGATGTACACACACACACACACACACACACACAGACATACATCTTTTTTTCTGATCACGGCACAATAGCTGGCGTAGTAATATTCCTGAATACATATTGAAAGTGCATGTTTCCAGAGCATTAGCTCACAATTTAGCAACATCCAAAGTGTGTGAAGTGAAGTTATGAAAACAGGGTATCTGGTTGACACGTTCACGTCTGCCGGACGGCTCCGGTGCTGCGGGATTCAAACCTGTGACCTTCTCACGGTTTTGGAGTACAGAAGAAAGCAGGCCAGCGAGGTGAGGATGAGTCGGCTCACACGCTACAGAGCGGTGACGTTCAGCCGAGGCTGCGGAAGGACGGAGGCATCACACTGTGGGAGCTCAGGAGCGCTGCGTGCATGCTGCTCACACACACACACACACACACACACACACACACACACACGTTCATGTCTCCTGACAACAAGCAGACTCCGTGTTGTTTAGATAAGAGGTTCGCAAATACTTTCACACCAGATGCCAACAAAAACTCGACATGTCTTCGTCTCCGTGGCAACAAATCATCTTTAATGCGTTGCTATTTTTTTGTCGCATTTACTTTTTTAATTAATCTTGCAACAGCCCACATACAGTATGCCTCATGACGCCCGGGTCCTTTCTGCCCCCTCCCCCCGTGGAAATAAATCCAAAGGAACCGAGACCTTCGGAGTCCACGCCCCCCCCCCCCATCGGTTCTGCACACCCTCTAATTTGCGTGCATCTTTTATAGCAGCCACCAATTTGCAGAGGCCACTTTTTTTTGACCGACAGGAACTTATGGCAGAGCATCTGCACTTCAATAACACCTCCTGCGAGCTCTAGAGGCAGCATGAGGAAACAACAACAACAACAACTAGAATGGGCACTCGGTAGAGCGCATACCTTCGCATATCACAAGATTGGGCATTGAATTATGAACATTTTGGCATTAGTTGCATGCCAATTGGACAAAAATGTATCGTGCTATGGTAAAAAAAGAGTTTGACCTTTCCATGACCTTGACCTTTGACCCGATCGATCCCAAAATCTAGTCAACTGGTCCCCGGATAATAAACAATCATCCCACCAAATTTCATGCGATTCGGTTCAATACTTTTTGAGTTCTGCGAAAGATTTTGACCTGTTCATGACCTTTGACCTTTGACCCGATCTATCCCAAAATCTAATCAACTGGTCCCCGGATAATAAACAATCATCCCACCAAATTTCATGCGATTCGGTTCAATACTTTTTGAGTTCTGCGAAAGATTTTGACCTGTTCATGACCTTTGACCTTTGACCCGATCGATCCCAAAATCTAATCAACTGGTCCCCGGATAATAAACAATCATCCCACCAAATTTCATGCGATTCGGTTAAATACTTTTTGAGTTCTGCGAAAGATTTTGACCTGTTCATGACCTTTGACCTTTGACCTTTGACCCGATCGATCCCAAAATCTAATCAACTGGTCCCCGGATAATAAACAATCATCCCACCAAATTTCATGCGATTCGGTTCAATACTTTTTCAGATTTGCGAATAACACGCATACAAATAAATAAATAAATAAATAAATACACGGCGATCAAAACATAACCTTCCGGCATTTTCAATGCGAAGGTAACAACAACAGCAACGTCGTCACATCCAATGGAGAGCAAGAGGTCGTCCTTGTGGGTAAAAGGTTTCAGCTTCTAGGAACGTGAGAAACACACGGGGTCACAGTGAAGCCTTCAGATGGTCATCATGAGAGTCTGAGAGTATCTTCAGCACACGCACACACACACACAAACACACACGCGCACACCTACACAGATACACACACACACGCACACGCACGCATGCACGCACACAGACACACACACACACGTCCTGTCCTCATTCGAGGGTCATTTCCACTTCACATTCCTTCGTCTATCGGGAGTCGACGAGCTCAAAGTGGAACAAACGACTTCAGTCTTCGGCGTTTTTTGTGCTCGTGGATAATAATCTAACAACGTTGTTTTGTTTCCGCCCCTCCAAGAAAAGGGAAGAACAGACTGGAGTGAAGGGTCACAGCCTCGTTACGTCACCGGGAATCGAACGTGTGGAAACAAGGACTCTTGAGAGTTGTGAGGTCACGGTGACTTTCGACCACCAAAGTCGAACCGGTTCCTCCTCCAGTCCGAATTTAACGGAATTGTTCTCGAGACGTCACGCTGCAGATTGGAACCATTGAGGGTATATTTATCTCATATTTGTCATTTTCATACAGCTTTTCTAAAATGAGATACAAAAGTTCCGGACCTTCACAGAAACGTCCGAGCAAAATATTAAACGAAAGTATAATTTAGGGTCGAGTCGCTTCAGTCCCTAGCCGACACCTTTTGACCTACAAAATAACCAAAATGGTTTTCCACTGTGGGAACTTCAAACTCCTTGAATAATTGCTACAGCCCCCCCCCCCTCCCCCACCCACACACTGCTTTTTGAGGGCTTGCGAGAAATGCGACCCCACCTTGATTACCGCGGCGACCCCCATTTGGTGGCCGAGGAATGCCCTGTTTTTACAGGCCAGACGAGCGTCGGCATTTTCGTCTGGTAAACCGATCCCGACCACACAAGAGGAGCCCCCCCCCCCCTTCTCGACTCCTGTCAATCAACACCAAGCACTCTGACCACAGCTGATGGAAACCACGTGGATGGACCGCTGGTTCCCGATTGAAGCTGAAACTGAAACAACAGGCTTCCAGCGCATGATCAAAGCACAAGAGAAGGGAGAGAAGGGAGGGAAGAGAGAGAAGAGGGAGAGAAGAGGGAGAGAAGAGGGAGAAGAGAGGGAGAAAGTTAAGAGAAGGTCTGAAAAACGAGGAGCTGAAGGGGAACCAGAGCGCCACTAACACGCCCAACCATCAAGGAGCACCAAGATGGTTATCTTACGCCAGTTTTTTGCGGCATTGAGGATAAAAACTTCATCCGAAGATTTAAGAATGAAATACTTTATCAGTGTATGAAACTTATATACCCCAAATATGATGTGAGAACCCTGAGGGGGGGTACAGGGCCCGGCCTCCTGCCAGGAAGTGTCAACCGACACTCTAGTGGAGCTGAAAGGTGGATTAAGAGGAAATGAACAGACTGTTTTTGGGGGATCATGAATCTTATTTTTTGAAAGAAATGGGGAGTTCCCGCCAGAGTTTCCCCTCCACACACGTCTTTATTTTTCTCGTCTCCTCGTGGAACAGTTTGGGTTTTATTTTTATTTTTATGGATAATGAGACTCGTGTTTGTTACCTTGGCTGAGGAGATTATGTTTTCAGGGATTTTTGAAAACGTGGGTCTGGGGGACGCTCGTAATTAGCCTGAGCAGCTGGGAGGCAGAGGTGTGTGTGTGTGTGTGTGTGGGGGGGGGGGGGGGGAGGCCCCTAATTGTCATTTTGATCTCATTATGGTTCTGTTTGATTCACTGATGGCATCGCTACATTATTCATGAAAATAATATAATAAGAAATTATGTTGATCTTTTTTGTTATTTAAGTTATTTCGTAATACGGCGTTTGATGTCTCGCTGAATGAGAATGTCAAAAAGATTTTAAAGAATTAATTGATGACGATTACCAGACAGTGAGGTCTGAGGAGAGTTCTTTTACATCCCGGAAGGAGTCAATTATGACACCTGGAAACAATCATGTATATATATATATTTATGTATATATATATATATGAATAAATATAAAATATTTATTTTAAAATATATTTATATATATATATATATAAATATTTAAAAATACATATATTCATATATATATAAATAAGTATAAAATATTTATTTTTCATTATTTTTAAATATATATATGTATATATTTAAAAAGATTTTAAAATACATATATATGAATTTATATATAATATGTATTTTTAAATATGTATATATATATATATAATGGGAAGTGATTGAGGAAACCAGGGAAACAATGAGACAAACCCCGCCCACTTCCCCTCCTCTTCAAGCAGCTGAGACGTTGAACCTCTGCGTCACAGTCTTTTCTTTTGGGTGTTTTAAAAGAAATCTATGAGGAGAAAAAGTCCCCATGCACACGGCACCAAAGACATAAAGTCACCGGACACCGATCACCTTTAGATTGACATTAATACATAATATATATCTATGAAATGTGAGAGCAGCTGATTCACCTGGAGGAGAGTGACAGGAGTTATTTATTGATAAATGAATTGACAGGTGATGGAGTGCTTCTGACCTCCAGTCAGCTGGAAGGAGGTCAGGCCGATGGGTATTAAAGGGACGGCGTTTCCAATCTTCTTGTTTGATGAGTCTGAAGCCGTCCAGTTTCATCAGGCGGTTTCTTGAAGGGTCAACCCCCAAAACTCACGAGTGTAAAGACACATCTTCCTCACGATTTTTGTATTCATGAGCACTGAGTTCGGATTTATGAAACATCACAGTTCACAGTGCAATCTCTCAGCTATGAGTCGAGCAACCTTTGAGTAAAATTTGAATAAAAATGGCCAAATCAAGTTAAATTTCCACAAATTGATACCCAATAAGCATTGGACTCAGTTGGAGAGACGTGGGTATATGCAGAGCTTATATAGGGCTGGATCAGGTTCACCTGGTCCAGCCCCTACATATGCTGCTATAGGCTTATAGGCAGCTGGGGGACGTTTTAGGATACACTGAGCACCTATATTATTTTAGAATACACTGAGCACATATATTATTTTAGGATACACTGACCACCTCTCTCTTTGTTTTAGGATACACTGAGCTCCTCTCTCCTCTTCTCTCTCTACTTATGGATGAATTTTCATTTCCTCCCCAGAGTCTTTGTGACTTCACGTCTCGTGGTGTCCTGAAGCTGGTCCTGGGTCTGTGTGTGTGTGTGTGTGTGTGTGTGTGCAGACTAGCAGGCAAGTATCGGCATCACGACTAATGAGTCTCTGGCACAGAGGGTTGCAATTCCAACACACACAAAGGCATACATGAACACACACACAGATACACACACACACACACACTGACACACACACACAGGAGGCTCGCGGCTCGCCGCTGCAGGGGAGCACCCCACTGTCTGTAAAACCAGTGCCCACTCAGAACCGCCCACACTAAGGTCCAGATGGACTCGGGCTGCCGGCCTTTTAGTTGGATGAACAGTGGAGGAGGACAGAGGAGGGAGGGAAGGAGGGAGAGAGAGAGCGTGGGATGGAGGGAGAGAGAGAGAGAGAAGGGGTGGAGGGAGAGAGACAGAGAGAGAGGGGAGGGAGAGAAGGAGAGAGAAAGGGAGGGTGAGAGAGAGAGGGGAGAGAGAGGGAGAGAGAGAGAGGTAGTAGGGGGGGGAGGGAAGGGAAGGAGAGAGAGGGGGGAGGGAGGGAGGTAGAGAGGGAGGGAGGGAGGTAAAGAAATAGAGTGAGAGAGAGGAAAGTGGAAGTGTGAGAAAAAGTGCTCTGAGAATATTTTCTTCCGCACAAAATCTTCAGCCTAAAGCCCACAGACTCGACCCTGCAACAACCTTTGACCTCTTGACCCCTTGACCCCATCAAGGGCACCGTGAGGTCCTGTGAGGGTCGAGGACTCTTTGACGGACGTTGGTGACGTTTGTTTGTTTTGTTTGTTTTTTTAAAGTAGCTCTGAGGTTTAAAAAGGGTTACTCTGCCCCCCGCTCGTCTGGAGGAGGCGACCCCACGGGTCACAGGGTCGCTTCACATTCCTGAGGCGGCTCGCTCTATTCTCAGAGAAACCAGGATTCCTTGACGCAATTAGCGGCCTTTCCATTGTGGCGTCATTACAGACGGAGGCGTGTTCTGAGGGAAGCCCCTTTCCCCTCACCTCTTGCGCAATAATGATTTTTTTTTCATTCTCGAAATGCAGCTGGAGGTCAACCGGCCATCTTGTCGATGGAATAAAGATGGCGTTTGTTTTGTTGATGCCATGAAGTCGCACGCGGCAGCTCCTGGTTTTGTTTCACACCCTGAAGGTATCACCAGGTGGCGTTCAGACAGTTGACCACGTGGGAGGAGCTATGAATTATTAAGCTTCAGGGTCGTGTTCCTGGCAGATGAGGCGTAACTACACACCGCCTCCTCTTCCTCCTCTGTGTATGTGTGTATGTGTGTGTGTATGTATGTGTATGTGTGTATGTGTGTATGTATGTATGTGTGTGTGTGTGTTTGACGAACAGCAGTTCCTTGTTGTACGGAGAAATGTTTTTCTTTTTCACTTAGTAACAAAAAACTAAACTTTGTCGAACACGTCAAATTCTTCTTCTTCTTTGTTGCGTTGGCACACGTCCAAACAAACAAATAAAAAGCAAAGCGCTGCCACACAAGTTCCACCGCAACGCAGACGCACCATTGTTCCTCCGACTCGGCGGGAGGCAACTGCACGCTGCGACAACCGGTTACAAAATAAATAACAACAACAACAAAAAGATGAGTACACCAACCAGAACCCACCAATCAGAATCCACCAACTAGTAGCCAGGAAGTTAGAGGAGACTGAGACTGGCAACTTAAGCAGCTTTATAAAAATTACTTTTAGCCTTTGCATATTTATGAAAACATTGTTTTTGAAATGTAAAGTAAAGGTGAAACTTTCCTTTTCCTTTTCGTGGATCAAAGCATTTAAATACGGCGTTAAAGGTCGTGTGAGGCACCAATGAGACTGAAACATCGAGCCGATGGGAAGACGCTCCGAGCAGAAACAATTGAAGCAATTTCTTTCTTGAGTTCACAAGAAAATATGTAGAAAATGTGAAATAACTCAAAATAAATGTGACGGTCTGGAGGAAAATGAGAGAAAAGCTTTAATCCCACATCTGGAGGAAATGTCACTTCATTACTTTATCCTGGGAGACATTAAGGGACGAGGACGTGAGCAGAATGTGGTGAAGATGTTTAAGCCCAATTATTTTAGCTATTAAGAAAATGTTATGCAAACAAAATGTTATGCTAACAAAATGTTATGCAAACTAAATTTTATGCTAACAAAATGTTATGCAAACTAAATGTTATGCAAACTACATTTTATGCTAACAAAATATTATAAAAACAAGATGTTATAAAAACAAAATGTTATAAAAACAAAATGTTATGAAAACTAAATGTTATGCTAAGAAAATGTTATGAAAACTAAATGTTATGCAAACTAAATGTTATGAAAACTAAATGTTATTCTGACAAAATGTTATGAAAACTAAACAAAATGCTATGAAAACAAAATGTTATGCAAACTAAATTGTATGCAAACAATATGTTATGTAAACAAAATGTTATGAAAACAAAATGTTATGAAAACAAACTTTATGTAGAGAAACAGCATTAAAGTTGATGCATTAAGTTCTTATGCCCTTGAACCTCCTCCAGTGGATGAAGTCTCCTCGTTTCTCCTCATTTCTCCTGTTTTCATGTTTCAGGTTAATATTAAAATGGTGAAGGTCTAAATCAGACGGCAGACCCTTCTTCACCCTACAGACATAATGGGGTTACAGGGACTGCATGTATTTATATATACAGAAATATACACAGCAGACATCACTTCAACTGCTGCAGGATGATTAAAATACAGAGTGTGAGACCTTGAACACCGACTCTTCCTCTCAAAACCACCGCTGACTCCAAATAATTTGCATTTTTCTACTCGAAAAGAAAGTTTTTACAGAGTTCTCTCTGCACCACGGAGGATACTCTTTTCTATTGACGACTCTTATCCATACTTCCATATCGGTTCCATTCCTCTATTGATATGCCGTCTGCACAGTAGCAGATAACATATGCACCCCTCCTGGCTTTGATCAGAATCAATCAGCCTGTATTCATGCAAAGTATAGCATTTGAAAAGCGTGTAAAATTGCCAAAATGACATCATATGTCTTGAACAGAAGCTGTAAAAACATCAGATATTCACCTAAATGAAGCTTAGAATTGTCACATTTCTTCAAAATCGCTTTATGCTAGATATCAAATAAAATATGTCGCCACCCCCCCCCCCCCCCCAAATTGGACCGACAGCCGAAAGTGAGTCAAATGTGACGAGACGCTCTGAGACGGAGGCTTAAATAGATTATTATTTGGATATTTGGAGATTAGGAATACAAATTTAGCACCCAAAAAAAAGAAGAGGAAATACACAGCAGCATAATTATTTCCCTCTTCTTCCTCTTCCCTGAAGCAGACCAGACCTCATGTGTATTAAACGCCCCCCGCGGTGCGCCTGATCCTCCTCTGGCCCCCAGCAGCTGTGGTCAGCTCTTCAGAAGCAGCATCCGGGGCCGGTCGGGCTTCCAGCCGGAGGTTCAAAAAACGTGCAGATCAAACGGTCGCCGGCGCCCTCAGGGCGTCAAACGCTCGCACGGTAAGGATGCATGAATATGGAGCTGTGAGTGTGTGTGGAAAACATACCAAAAAACAACAACAACAAACGCAGGATGGGGTTTGCAGAAGGGGGTGGAGTCAGAGTGAGTATAGGTGGACCGGTGATGGGAAAGACAATCTAAATTACGGAACGCTCTCCTCCCTCGAGAGCTGCTGTTAAGGCACGCTTGCGCAAGCACTACATCTTCTATCGGCCCTCAACGCAGCTTCAGTAATTGCACTCCAGCAGAAATTGGTTGATTTGAGGATGGATGTTGCAGAACGAGCAAATATTACGCAATATGAAATCACAGCTAGGCAATGTAGCCATTGCTGATTGGATACAAAAAAACACACAAGACGGTTCATGAAAGCCGGTTATATATATGTATATATAAACATATACCTATATATATATATATATATATTAGTGCTGTGAAAAATAACGCGTTAACTCAGTTAATCCAATTACAGGTTTAACTAGTTTTTTTTTTAAAACGCATTTAACGCATGCGCAGAATGAGCTTCCAATCCGTCTGTTGTTGGTCGTCGGGACGAAAAAAAAGTCACTTGCAAAATGAGCTTCCAATACACCACTTCAATCTGAACTCTGTCCGCTCTCATGCAGACGGTCTGTTCATCGGTAATGATCCTTCCGCAGGTTCACCTACGGAAACCTTGTTACGACTTTTACTTCCTGTAGATCAGGGTCTCAACACGTCGATCGCGACCTGCCAGTCGATCGCGGCGTAGTGTCGGTAGATCGCATGACATTAAAAGATTGGCCCGCCCCTGACATGTTCTCTATAGCACGTCTTTGTTCTTTTATTAAACTAAACGTCTGTTGTTGATCGTATCTCCACAGCAGCATGTCATTTCTGTCTCTACGCGTTGCGTTAACACTTATCGATCTCCGTCTGGCGCGCCACAGAGCTCCGTGCGCGCGCATCGGGACCGAGCAAAAAAAAGTCACTTGTCAATCTGTCCACCTATAGATTGTATCATGGTGGAGTTAATGGTTGACAAACAAGAGAAAAATGCTCTGTTTAACCCTCCTGTTACCTTTACGAACATATTTTACCCTCGGGGTCAATTTGACCCCAGCAATTAAAACCTCCAGAAAATTATTAGAATTAATATTGCTTCCCAAGTTTAAGTGTGAGGTACTTTATGTTTGTTTGTTGACTACCTAAATAGCCCTTTAAATAAATAAAAAAGTTGATATTTCTGATATGTTTGACACAGTGAAAAACAGCCTGGGGTCAAATTGACCCCAAAGAACACCGACATTAAACATTGAATGGGGTCAAATTGACCCGAAAGGTAACAGGAGGGTTAAACATTCTGTTTAGGATGAAGATGTATTAATGTTCCATATGGAAGAAAACTGCTAAATAACTGCTGAGTTGCAGCACCATTGTATAGAAGAATGTATAAATGTATATATCCGTCTTTTGTCATAAATCTCTATGTTCTCACAAAATATACCGAGAATATCGGTAATATGTGATTAATCATGATTAATCCACAAAAACCTGTGATTGATCCGATTAAAAATGTTAATCGTTTCACAGCCCTAATATATATGTATATATATACACTTATATATATATATATATATATATATAAATGACATATTATGTAAACAGAGTCTAGAACCTGCAGCGCCCCAGAACCGTTTACATACCGTCAAAGTGCTTGATGGATGGTTGTCTAGCAGTGTTTTATGGTTCATGTCCGTTATTCGCCCACCATGGACTACCACTTCACTCCTTTTTATTACACAAGTGGTAAAACTACAGAGTTTACCTTCTAAAAATGTACAAACAAATGATGATATTGTACCCCCTTTGGACACTTTTCTTTGCTAAGGAAGCTGAAAGGCCCCCTACCAACAAGTTCTCACTTCCTGTGAGACGCTCGCCTCCTACTGAGGTTTTACTGACACGGGACTATTTGGTTAGGTTGAGATTTGGGTTAAAATAAGTATGTGTGTTTTACCTAGAGTTAACTAAAGTTACCGCCAGTCAGGTTGGTAGAACTACAGCCCACATGAGTTGGCTTCACACGAGACAGCGACAGCGGTCTCCTGGGTGAAAGTCGGAGGTTCCTGATTTCTAGAAACTTATTTCAGAAGCGTACGTGTTCTTCAGGACTGAGGACTTGAAGCTAAATGAACCGTCTCCGGATATAAAATGTAATATTCTAACCTCTGGAGCTTTACTCAGCGCCTTCTTCATATTGGGGAGTGGTCTGGGCTGTATACATGTCCCAGGGGTAATCACCCGCAGGTGAGATGGATGTTTAGTGAACACAGGGTTCAGAATATTTGATCACAGATATGCGTTGCCATGGCACCAGATCCCATTGTTATGTAAATCGGAGCTTCTTCCGTGCTAAATATCGCCCGATTCTTTCATTCTCACGTAAAAAAAGTCAGAAAACATGGCGGTGGTTTAAAAAAACTGTACAAGACACGACGAAAAAAAGTAGAGCCAAAGAAAAAAGAGGAAAGAAGTTCTGGCCTCAAATGTTCTGTTTATATTGCTATAATGCTTGGGGCGGCTGTAGCTCAGTGGGGTAAGGGGGTCGTCCTGCAACCCCAAGGTTGTCGGTTCGATCCCGGCTCTCCACATTAGTTGCAAGTCGAAGTGTCCTTGAGCAAGGCACTGAACCCCCAGTTGCTTCCCGGGCGCATCACTGCAGCCCACTGCTCCTTAATAACTAAGGATGGGTTAAATGCAGAGAACTAATTTCCCCTTGGGGATTAATAAAGTATATATCTTATCTCTCATCTCATCTCATAATGTTTATTCTGGTATTGGAAGGCAGGTTTAAAAAAAAAATCCATGATGAGTGTGTCATCGGTCCGGCAGGATCAAAGCGCAGTCGGACAATAGCGGTGTGAGCAAGGGTGGGGGAGGCCGTTAGTCAGGACCAGAGGCACGAAGGTCACCGCTTTTATATCCACCACCGGCTCAGGAGAGAGAGAGAGAGAGAGAGAGAGAGAATCATTACCGGTGTCCTCTTTGGCATTAACTACTGCTGCCCCGGCGCCCACGTGCAAGGCAGCGCATCATTTACCGCTCCGGTTGAAACCACGAAAGGGCATCCGGACGGTTCGCAATCTGCCGTCTCACCACTAGAGGCCGCTAACTCCCACGTGAGACCCCGTTTTTTCCCATTTCACCTTTTCTGGATGAACCCCGGGTGTTTATGCTCCTCCCACCCCGCCGCCTGATTGGTCAATTATCATGACCGTGTAGCTGGTGGCTTACGAAAAAAAAACTCCTCGCCACAGCCCACCTAAGGGAGTTATTAGAGGCTAAATCCCTTTGTGCTCTTTCTGGGTGCCCCCCCCCCCCTCTATGCATCTCACACCCTCATGTAAAGCACACTCACATCCATCAGGAAGAGACAGAGTAAATATTCCTATTCTACGGAAGAAATAATTAAGAATAAACCTGGAAAACCCGTTTCTTAAAGATACAAAAAATAGATATGCGTTACTCCGTGTAAATCAGCAAAATAAGTTAATAATAAAGTTAAAATAACCACAAAAAATAAGTTACCTAATTACAAATGCACCATACAGGCAGTAAAATGCTTCAGTCATCTTGTGTTTGAGGAATGTTGTTGTCGTTCTTCTAAAGTCTGAAATGTTGATCGTGGTATGCAACTGGAAGGACGGAGCTGGAGATCTCCTCTTCTCCTTGAGAGAAACGGATTCCCGTCACATGGGCGTCAACACAGAAGATCAAACCTCTGGATATCTGACTTCCTGTTGTAAAAATTACATAAACATTTTATTTAAAAAAATTATACAAATTCTATAAAAAACATTTATAAAAATGTAAGAAAAATGTAATAAAAATTCTATAACCATTTTTTTTAATTAGAGAATTTTTATAAATTGTTAATACGATTTAATAAAAAAAATATTTTAAAAAATAATAAGAAATATGAAAACAAATATACACCTTTTTTACACTTTTTAAAATAAAAATGACAGAAAATATAAACAAAAAAGGCGTTCTATATTTTGTGGGGGTGGAGCTTCCTAAATAACTCATACACACCTGGGGGCTCCGTTAGCTTAGCTTTAGCATAAAGAGCTCTCGACAGCTTTAATATAAAACATATTTTTAAAAATGACAACTTGCTCTTTGTATTCTGAATAACGATGCAACTATTTCTGTGTGTGTGTGGGGGGGAGAAATAGAGAGAGACAGAGTGAGAGAGAGAGAGAGAGAGTCATTATTTGCAGATCACAAAAGGTCGTTTATCAAAAAATAAAAAATAAAACGCGTGGCTGATGGAGGCCATTGTACTCAAAACATAGTGTATAGATATGCTGGCAGCTGTGTTCATTGCTAATGGAGTTTGACATACACACACACACTCTCTCACACACACACACACACACACACACCTGTAAAATGTCCTGTCAATCAAAAACCCGGTGAAAGAGGAACAGTGACATCACGGATGAACACAAACAATTAACCTGCTAATTGCTCACTCATTAATTATCTGGTGTCTTTACCATGCCCTGTGTGTGTGTGTGTGTGTGTGTGTGTGTGTCTTTGCAAACAAATGCACACTTGCCCTTTGCAGAGCTGCCAAAGGGAAACCAGGAGAAGTGTCCACACACCTGGAGGCAGCAGCTGTGGGCTCATTATGGGATGTGGAGGACATTTGGCCAAAGATCAAAACACGCAAACACGGCAACATGCAATGTTCATTAAAATAAATGATCACATGCTGAATATATAACCAAATTCAACGTTCCTATAGTATCCAAATATTGTTTTGCATACCTGTATCCTGTTCTAATAAATGTGTTTTGGCCTTATCATCTTGGTGATGAAGGCCAAAAACCAAGATGATGAAGGCTTAACACCAAGATGATGAAGGCTAAAAACCAAGATGATGAAGACTAAAACCCAAGATGATGAAGGCTTAACACCAAGATGATGAAGGCTAAAAACCAAGATGATGAAGACTAAAAACCAAGATGATGAAGGCTAAAAACCAAGATGATGAAGACTAACCAAGATGATGAAGGCTTAACACCAAGATGATGAAGGCTAAAAACCAAGATGATGAAGTCCAGAAACCAAGATGATGAAGGTTAAAAACCAAGATGATGAAGGCCAGAAACCAAGATGATGAAGGTTAAAAACTAAGATGATGAAGGACAGAAACCAAGATGATGAAGGTTAAAAACTAAGATGATGAAGGATAGAAACCAAGATGATGAAGGCTAAAAACCAAGATCTTGGTGTTTGACCTTTTTAATCTTGGTTTTTCATCATCTTGGTTTTTGGCCTTAAATATAAAAATAATTAAAATGGGACCGGTTCAGAAACAGGTAAAAATTGTCATAACTTTTCATTTAAATAGCCTCTAGCTAAACGGAGAAGCTAACATGTAAACGGCCGCCGCCTCGTAGAAAAACATCACCACGGAGATCATCGTTAATTTATCGGAACACGTTAGCGATCTGAAACGGCTTGAATCTGCAGAAATACAAACATGTTTAATTATCTTATCCGACAGATTTACAGCCTCATCCCCGTCGTGCAATTTAACGAGAAGACTTAACAAATGTAATCTCATTTAACGGAATAACATTTTAGTTTAAAAAGGATTCATCATGAATAAAACATGAGCCTGTAATATTAAGAGAGGAAATACCAGACATTAAAGATCGTGTCTCCTGGCCAACAAAGACAAACGGCTCAGTATGTCATCTGAAATACCACGTGTGTGTGTGTGTGTGTGTGTGTGTATGTGCAGCCCGAAGCGTCTCCAATGCATGAATTAGTTTTTTTATGTGGCGTTTGTGTTTGGGAACGCGATAAGAGGAGCGCCGCCGCTTCAGACGGGATTTTAACTGCTTCTGATACCAAAGGGACGTTTAGGATGAGAGAAGAATGCATTTTAAATCACATTTACATGTGAGTGATGTCTTTATGTCCCAAGATATTAAGACGTCACAACTGTCTTATGATTTAATGTTTTTTTCACATAAGGCTTCATTTGAAATATGTACATTTTTACATTTTAGTGAATGTAAATCCTTATCTTTATGTTTTAGCACCATTTGGTTTCCTTCGCTTTGAGTCTTTAATTTTCTTTATAGAATGGTTAAAGAAAAGATATTATGTTACGACTAGATATTTTCGGTTTCTGGCCTTCATCATCTTGGTTTTTAGCCTTCATCATTTTGGTTTCGAGCCTTCATCATCTTGGTTTTTAACCTTCATCATCTTGGTTTCTGGCCTTCATCATCTTGGTTTTATATCCTTCATCATCTTGGTTTTATATCCTTCATCATCTTGGTTTTTAGCCTTCATCATTTTGGTTTCTAGCCTTCATCATCTTGGTTTTTAACCTTCATCATCTTGGTTTCTGGCCTTCATCATCTTGGTTTTATATCCTTCATCATCTTGGTTTTTAGCCTTCATCATTTTGGTTTCTAGCCTTCATTTTCTTGGTTTCTAGCCTTCATCATCTTGGTTTTTGGGCTTCATCATCTTGGTTTTTAGCCTTCATCATTTTGGTTTCTAGCCTTCATTATCTTGGTTTTTGGGCTTCATAATCTTGGTTTTTAATTCAATTCAATTCAGTTTATTTGTATAGCCCAATTTCACAAATTACAAATTTGTCTCGGAGTGCTTTACAATCTGTACACATAGACATCCCTGCCCCAAAACCTCACATCGGACCAGGAAAAACTCCCAAATAACCCTTCAGGGGGAAAAAAAGGGAAGAAACCTGGAGGAGAGCAACAGAGGAGGATCCCTCTCCTAGGATTTAGCCTTCATCATCTTGGTTTTTGGGCTTCATCATCTTGGTTTTTAGCCTTCATCATCTTGGTTTTTAGCCTTCATCATCTTGGTTTTTAGCCTTCATCATCTTGGTTTTTGGCCTTCACTATCTTGGTTTTTAGCCTTCATCATCTTAGTTTTTGGGCTTCATCATATTGGTTTCTGGCCTTCATCATCTTGGTTTTTCATCATCTTTTGCAAACCAGAAGTGACTTGAGAAGGTGGACTGCAACAGAACGCTGAGTAAGACATTTTTAGAAAAGCAAAAAGTTACAACTGACTTTCCCCAAATGAAAACACACAGTGTTGTAGTCAGCTTTAACACATGAAGCATATACTTCTATACAACCAGAGGAGTCGTCCCTGGTGGTCAGAGAGAGAATGCAGCTTTAACATATGAAGCATATACTTCTGTAGAACCAGAGAAGTCATCCCCTGGGGGTCAGGACACAGAAAGCAGCATTAACACATGAAGCATATACTTCTATACACCCAGAGGAGTCGCCCCCTGGTCGTCAGGAGTGAGAAAGTCGTATTTGTATGCAGTAGTATCCCGTACGCTCAGGATTCAGATAAACGAACACATTTAATGTTTGCTTTCATAGTTTTTTCCCATTCCGGTGAGAGCTAGTGTGGAGGCGGAGCTTAACATCTCCTCCGTAATAAATAATAACACGAGGGCTCGCGGATCGCTGCATAAACTAAAAACAAAACACAAAATATAAGAAGGGTTAGGGTGATCTGGCAAGAGGTGAACTGTTGTAGAGCCTCATAGCCGGCAGGAATGTTCTCCTGTATCTCTCCTTGTGGCAGCGGAGCGTGAGGAGACGCCTGGAAAGTACTCCTCTGTCCCTGTAGGAGGTGGTGGAGAGGGTGGTCCGGTTGTCCAATATGGACACCAGTTTCTTCAACGACCTCCTCTCCACCACCTGTTCCAGGTGCTCAGCTGGCAGCCGATGATGGAGCCAGCCTTCCTAACCAGTTTGTTAAGACGGCTGGTGTCACGGCTCGATGCTGCTCCCCAGCAGACAATGGCAAAGTGCAGCACACTGGCGACAACCGACTGGTAGAATAACTCCAGCATCTTGCTGCACACGTTGAAGGATCAAGCTTTCTCAGGAAAAGACGACTCATCCCTTCTTGTACACAGCGTTGATGTTGGCCTTCCAGTTCAGTCGGCTGTCGATGGAGCCCAGGTACTTGTACTCCTCCACCATGTCCACGCCCACCCCAGGACACTCAGAGGTGTAGGAGCTGTCGCCTTCCTCCTGAAGTCCACCACCATCTCTCTGGTCTTGGCCACGTTCAGCCGCAGGTGGTTCTCCCGGCCCACTTTACAAAGTCACTCACCACTGCCCTGTCCTCCTCCTCATGTCCATCCCTAACACACGACCACTGCAGAATCATCAGAGTACTTCTGCAGATGGCATGACTCCGTGTTGTACTGGAAGTCACTGGTGTACAGGGTGAAGAGGAAGGAGACAGAACAGTTCCTGTGGGCTCCAACATCACTGACCACCGATCCAGACAACACACGGCCCATTCTGACAAACTCTGGTCTGCCTGTGAGGTAGTCAGTACTCCAGGAGATGGTGGGCGTCCACACGGCCACCGCAGCTTCTCACTCAGCAGCAGTGGCTGGATGGTCTTAAATGCACTGGAGAAGTCATAGAAAGTGACTCTCACAGAGACATCGGTTCCATCCAGGTGCGACTGAGCTCGTTGCAGCAGGTAGATGATGGCGTCGTCCACTCCCACATGAGGCTGGTAAGCAAATTGCAGAGGTCCAACGATGATTTCACCTGCGGCGGAGGTGGGCCAAGACCAGCCTCTCCAGCACCTTCATCACATGGGAGGTGAGGGCGATCGGTAGTCGTTGAGGCCAGATGGTGCTGACTTTGGGACAGGGACCAGGCACGCGTCTTCCACAGCACTGACTTCCCCAGCCTCAGGCTGAGGTTGAAGAGGCGCTGCAGGACACCAGACAGCTGGGTGGCGCAGGTCTTAGGACCCTGGGGCTGATGCCATCAGGACCTTCAGCTCTGCGCTGGTGTAGTTTCTCCAGCTGTCTTCTCACCTGGTCAGTCGTCACAGAGAGAGGGGGAGGGTGGAGGGCCCATTGTTATTGAGGGCTCGGTGGATGTGCAGCTCAGCAGGGGGACAGAGGGGAGGAGGTGTTTGGGAGGTGTGATGTGTGGAGGAGACGGGGAGGGCTGTGAACTGAACCTATTGAAAAACAGTTCAGCTCGTTGGCCCTCTCCAGGAGCCCCTGGCTGTCTCCTCCCACCTTGAAGCCAGTTATCTGCTTCATGCCAGACCACACCTCCCTTGTGTTGTTCAGCTGGAGTTTGGCCTCCAGCTTCCTCCTGTAGGAGTCCTTAACCTCCCTGAGCTTCACCTTCCGGTTGCGCTGGGCTTTCCTCAGCTCATCCCTGTCTCCAGACATGAAAGCAGCATTCTTCATGTTAAGAAGCGCTTCGGGTCCCTGGTGATCCAGGGCTTGTTGTTGGGAAGCAGCGCAGTCGTGATGGGATGGTGGTGTGTTCACAGAACTTGATGTATTCCGTGATGCAGTCTGTCATACTGTGATGCGGTCCACGGTCCACACAGCACATCCCAGTCCGTTGACTCGAAGCAGTCCTGTAGAGCGTCGTTAGCCTCCATAGACCACCTCCTCACAGTCCTGGTGGTCACCGGCAGCCTCTTCACCAGAGGAACATACCTGGGTGTCAGCCGGACCAGGTCATGATCAGACCTGCCGAGGGGGGGAAGGGCAGTGGCGCTGTATGCGTCCTTAGTATTAGCATACAGCAAGTCCAGAGTTTTATTGTTCCTAGTTGGGCAGTCTATGTATTGATGGAAGGTTGGCAGAGCTTTATCCAATGTGGTGTGGTTAAAGTCACCAGTGATAGCCATGAATGCTCCAGGCTGATGATTCAGCAGAGCAGACACAGTGGAGTGGATGGTGTCCACAGCTTCCTCAGCGTCAGCTGATGGCGCACGACATAAACCAAAATGGCGGACGTGAACTCTCTCGGCAAATAGTACGGGCGCATCCCCACGGCCAACAGTTCAATGTTCGGGCTACAAGCGCTCCTTCACGCACATGGTCCGGGTGGCACCACCGTTCATTCACATAAACAGCGATCCGCCTCTTCTTACCGCTCTGTGTAGCGTCTCTGTCAGCCCGAACAGTCCTGAAGCCGGGCAAAGAAGACGCGCTGTGATCCGGATAGTCCGCGCAGCCACGTCTCAGTGAAACACAAGAGACTGCTCTCACGGAAGACCCTCTCGGTCATTACCAGCGCGAGCTCATCCGTCTTATTCGCCAAAGACCTCCGTTCCCGTTATGATCGACGGTACCGAGGTTTGTATCTCCTCGTTTTAGCCCTCCGCTTGACACCGCTCGGCAGCCCTTCTCCGTAGCTCCAGCGGGATCACAGGTCTTTCTCCAGGCAGAAGCTTCGGCCTGCACAGCGATCAGCTGGCGCGCAGTAGGACAACGGCCCGTCATTGTTATGCTGCGGCTCACCGATACTCACGACAAAGTGAACAAAAGCCACAGTAGAAGTATCGAAAAAAGTAGTTATGGTCCAGTGTCCGACCGTAACTAAGACAAACGTGAAAGAAAGAAGAAGAAAAAGAGAGGAAAAGTGCAAAAAAAAGACAATAAAATAAAAGCAAAACGCCACTACTGAAACAAGCAGCCGTTGGCACAGCGCTTCCTCATCTTGGTTTCTGGCCTTCATCATCTTGGTTTTATATCCTTCATCATCTTGGTTTTATATCCTTCATCATCTTGGTTTTTAGCCTTCATCATTTTGGTTTCTAGCCTTCATCATCTTGGTTTTTAACCTTCATCATCTTGGTTTCTGGCCTTCATTATCTTGGTTTTATATCCTTCATCATCTTGGTTTTTAGCCTTCATCATTTTGGTTTCTAGCCTTCATTTTCTTGGTTTCTAGCCTTCATCATCTTGGTTTTTGGGCTTCATCATCTTGGTTTTTAGCCTTCATCATTTTGGTTTCTAGCCTTCATTATCTTGGTTTTTGGGCTTCATAATCTTGGTTTTTAGCCTTCATCATCTTGGTTTTTAGCCTTCATCATCTTGGTTTTTAGCCTTCATCATCTTGGTTTTTGGCCTTCACTATCTTGGTTTTTAGCCTTCATCATCTTAGTTTTTGGGCTTCATCATATTGGTTTCTGGCCTTCATCATCTTGGTTTTTCATCATCTTTTGCAAACCAGAAGTGACTTGAGAAGGTGGACTGCAACAGAACGCTGAGTAAGACATTTTTAGAAAAGCAAAAAGTTACAACTGACTTTCCCCAAATGAAAACACACAGTGTTGTAGTCAGCTTTAACACATGAAGCATATACTTCTATACAACCAGAGGAGTCGTCCCCTGGTGGTCAGGAGAGAGAATGCAGCTTTAACATATGAAGCATATACTTCTATACAACCAGAGAAGTCGTCCCCTGGTGGTCAGGAGAGAGAATGCAGCTTTAACACATGAAGCATATACTTCTATACAACCAGAGGAGTCGCCCCCTGGTGGTCAGGAGAGAGAAAGTCGTATTTGCATACAGTAATATCCCGTACGCTCAGGATTCAGATAAAACGAACACATTTAATGTTTGCTTTCATAGTTTTTTTCCCCATTCCGAGTGAGAGCTAGTGTGGAGGCGGAGCTTAACATCTCCTCCCGTAATAAATAATAACACGAGGGCTCGCGGATCGCTGCATAAACTCATTACCCTCGGCGCGACTGTTGTCATTAGAGGAGCCGCCCGCTGACATAATTTACAAAATGGTTATCAAAGCACACGAGTATATCGCTGTAAACATAACAGGGAGAGGGGGGGGGGGATATAATTGTATAAAGACTTTTAAAATGTCACATGTTAATGGGGATTTTTCATATTTTGCACACACCACCCCCCGGTTCATTAAATCCATGCACATAAAACGCCCGTTGGTTCTAAATTAATCCAATTATTAATCCAATTCGCAGCAATTTGTGTTGTTTTTATTGTCGTTTGTGACAACATTGAACCCAGAGTCACGTGACTCGTGACTAACGACATCTGAGCGTCAGCTGTGACGGTCCATTCCTCAGTGACCTCCTCGTAAGATGTGAGTTCATGAGCAGTGAATCAGGGCCATGGAGCCATTAATACATCCATTTAAACAACCATAGAAAACATCTCAAAGTGAACAAGGAGACTTACCGTTAATGTTTTTATTACTTACTTTTAATGTTTTTATTACTTACTTTAATGTTTTTGTAATTATTTTTAATGGTTTTTATTACTTACTTTTGATGTTTTTATAACTTACTTTTGATGTTTTTATTCCTTACTTTTAATGGTTTTTATTACTTACTACTAATAGTATGTATTACTTACTTTTAATGTGCTGAACTGTATCTTCACATTGTGTGTATTTTGTGTTTTTCTTACCACAAATACTGTTGTGTTGTGTCTTATCCTGTAATGTATGTTATTGTTTATGTTTTTATAGTAAAAAAAATAGTTTTATGTTTGTTATTGTTTTGTGTTTGTTATTATTTTTATAGTTTTAATTGTTTTATGTTTGTTGTTTAGGTTTTTTATTGTTTTGTTTGTTATTGTTTTGTTCTTGTTTTTTTATGTTTGTTATTGTCTGTCAAGGGACAACAGATGCTAATTATCTGAAGCTACAATCTGTTTAGAGCATTAAATAGTGACATTTATGTTTAAACTGCACATGGTCATTTTAATCAAAGATAATATAAAAAAACTAAAATCTGGACCGAAATGGGTTTTTACTCAAACAATTTTTTCTTCTACGCATTCATTTCACGTGGAAAAAAAGAAGAAAGAAGCTAGTTCCTGCACAACGTGACTTCTCGAATGGAAATTGTACATTAAAAAAATGCCTCGATTTTGCCAAAACATTTGTATTTCTTGCAATAAAATTATGTACAAACATTTGAAGGAATGTGTTTTTAATTTGGCCAACTGCCCATAAATAACAGTTAAAAGTCGGGAGGTGTTTCTAGAATTTGGTTACAGAAGCTTTATTTTATTTTATTTTTTTAATTTCCATGAACAAACATTTTGTGAAATCTCCATGTATACACTAGTATATACCTTAAATGATACAAATGAATGAGAGACAATAGTTTGTTTAAAAATAATACATATTTATATGAATTTTATATTCATTTAATCAAACTGCGTAAATTAACAAATTTCTCAGATTTTCTTATATTTAAAGGACTTTTCCAGGCCTTGAAATAACTATGTTTAAATTCCATGACTTTCCATGTTTTCCATGACCGTATGAACTCTGATTATAACTCATAAGATAATTTTAAAAGTTCATTGTCCTCGTGTCCATCACCCACGCCACAATAGTATTACTTTTTCGGGGGTTTTAGACAACAACGACAAGAATAAACAATCAATCTGACGTGGTCTCTGCACACCAAGTTCAAGTAAAAGGTACAATTGACCGCAAACAAATGAGGGACTGGTCTCTGGTTGGATTATGTTGACTCTCATTACCCCCCAAAAATGAAAAATTACAAATTACGACCATTTTCTATAACTCAGTCCTGTAATTTATGATTTTGTTGTTGTTGTATATTAGAAACACTAAATGTCTACTCGGTATCTCCCAGAGAAGAGAAGAGAATCCCACCCCCCCCCCTCGCTCAGCCTTAATCTCCTCAGCTGGAGCCCCGGCATGGACTCATGAGGAGCAGCCTTCAGCCGCATGTCGTGGCATAACTCGACTCGATTATTACCCAGCATGCATCACGGGAACGATGGAAAAGGGGACGACCTGATGGACATGGGTGTGTATACGTGTGTCTCTGTGTGTGTATATGTGTGTGTGTGAGGGTGTGTGTATATGCGTGCGTGTATATGTGTGTGTGTGTATGTGTGTGAGTGTGTGTGTGTACTGTTACGGCTGAGAGTAAATCCTCCCCTTAATGTTGTTCACCTCCCTGCCTGAGGGGGGTGCTATGATGTTTTGCGTTTCTCTTCCCCTTACAGGTGATTGGACGGAGCGCATAAGAGGGAACCTGTGGGGGGCTCTCTCTCTCTCCAGCTTCCAACCAGGCCATGCTGCACAGCTCTGATTGTGGGTGGGGGGGTTATGACGGGTGTCGGTAGGGGTGAGCAGCCTTTTTGTTTGATACTGTTTTCTCTTGTTTTTCAGTAGGGAGTTAGGTAAGTGATTTGTATTTTTGTTTGTTTCGGTTATGGTCTAGGGAAGGTAGCTGACTTGCTTAGATTGTTTTGTTTGTTGTTTTGGGCCTGGCTCACCCTGAAGAACTGTGGACACCCGAACCAAAATAAAGATCATTGTTCCTGACTCTGCAGCATTGGTCCTAATTTGGGAGGTGGGGAGACCGACCTGGTGCTACGCTCTGGCACCCCTAGGCCGGGCGTAACATAATTGGGGGCTCGTCCGGGATCCAAATGGACTTCAATTTGGAACAATTTGTAGCTGATCCTACACTTCAGCAGTTAAATAAATGTAGGAAGGGGGAGTTGGTGCTCATTGCTAACGCGTTTGATATACAAATGCCGGTGAAGTTAGACAAGGAGGACCTGAAACAGCTTGTGAGTGATAGGCTAGAGGAGAGGGGGTTGTTTACTGCAGAGGGGCATAAGGAGGTGGATGTTCCAGCTTCGCTAATGGCGACTGGGGAGCTACAGCTGACACTACGTATCAAAGAGTTAGAGGTGGAAGCGATGCACCTTAGGGTGAGAGCCTTAGAGCTGGAACGCCAGCTTGGCGGCCCACCCCGGGCACCTATAGCAAATCCCACGCCGCCGTCTCCCCAAGATGGCTTCGATGTCAGCAGGCATATAGCACTGGTACCACTGTTCAGGGAGTCTGAAGTAGATTCCTACTTTAGTGCATTTGAACGTATCGTGTCCGTTTTAAAGTGGCCAAAGGAGGTTTGGACGTTGCTGCTCCAGTGTAAACTGGTGGGTAAAGCCCAGGAGGTGTGTAACACTGACACTGGAGCAGAGTCTTGACTACGAGGTGGTTAAGGCTACAGTGCTACGGGCATATGAACTAGTGCCTGAAGCATATAGGCAGAAGTTCAGAGGTGGTGGAAAGGAGGGTAGCCAGACCTATGTAGAGTTTGCGCGTGGAAAAAGCATGCTTTTTGATGAGTGGTGTAAATCCAGTAAAGTTACAAACTTTGCGCAGCTGCGGGAGATGATGCTTTTGGAAGAGTTTAAAAAGTGGCTGCCCGAGCGCATTAGTCTGTATTTAAATGAGCAGAGAGTAACTGCAGTCGCGGAAGCAGCTGTCCTGGCGGATGAGTTCGTCCTGACCCACAAAAGTGTATTTACATCTTCTATGCATCGCGAGCCGGCGGAACCTAGTGTAAATGAAGTGAGGTCGCCTACATCGTTACGTCGCCGTAACTTTTCGGCCCCGAATGAAAACCGTGAGTGTTTTTATTGTCATGAACCAGGCCACTTTGTCGCAGTCTGCCCAGTATTACAGCAAAAAGAAAGGTCTGAGGGGAAAAGCCCTTCTGCCATTGGTCTAATTCAGGGTAGGCCAAAGACTAGTGGTCCGTATGAGCTTGGGACAGACGAATCGCTAAAACCAGGTATTGATGATTCCTTTAAACCCTTTATCTCACGGGGTCACTTGTCTCTGGGTGGCTGTGACGGGGACAAGGTCCCAATTACCATTTTGAGAGATACTGGGGCAAAGCATTCGGTGGCTCGACGTGGTGCAGTGCCGTTCTCTGACAAGTCCTACTGTGGGTCTGACCTGTTGGTGTGGGGAATTAACTTGAGTGTGCTACGTGTGCCACTTCATGCCGTTACCCTCTTCTCCGACCTTGTGTCTGGCCCAGTGCGAGTGGCCGTGAGGGATCAACTGCCCATCGCAGGGATTGACCTCATTCTCGGAAATGATTTAGCTGGGGTTAAAGTTTTTCCCACTACTCCCGAGGTAACTGAGAAACCTACAGCTGGGGTGCCTGTTAGTAATTCTGGGTTGCATAGCAGGATGCCCATTTCTCCGGTCAGGTGTGCCAGTGAGCCCGTATCCCAGCATCCTTTGCGCGTCGACGAGGCAGGGTATGTTTCTGGAGCGCACCGAGGACACATCAAGAAACGTCCCAAGGATCATCTAGACGTGCGACTGCAGCTAACAAAGATGTCTGACACCATCGAGAAGAAGATCAAGAACTACAGGACGGCGCCCTTCGACGCCCGCTTCCCCAACACCAACCAGACCCGCAACTGGTTTCAGAACAACCTGGACTTCCACAGGTGCAATAAGGCCCTGTCAGCCAAAGACCAGGATGTGGCTCCCTGTGATTGGTACAAGAGGGTCTACCAGAGCTTCTGCCCTATGAGCTGGGTTTCCAGATGGGACTGATAATGTCGTGGCGGATGCGTTGTCCCGGATAGGGTGTTGAACAAACTTTTCTTTAAATAGAAGAAATGTTTGATCTTAGGTGGGGGGATGTTACGGCTGAGAGTAAATCCTCCCCTTAATGTTGTTCACCTCCCTGCCTGAGGGGGGTGCTATGATGGTTTGCGTTTCTCTTCCCCTTACAGGTGATTGGACGGAGCGCATAAGAGGGAACCTGTGGGGGCTGGCTCTCTCTCTCCAGCTTCCAACCAGGCCATGCTGCACAGCTCTGATTGTGGGTGGGGGGGTTATGACGGGTGTCGGTAGGGGTGAGCAGCCTTTTTGTTTGATACTGTTTTCTCTTGTTTTTCAGTAGGGAGTTAGGTAAGTGATTTGTATTTTTGTTTGTTTCGGTTATGGTCTAGGGAAGGTAGCTGACTTGCTTAGATTGTTTTGTTTGTTGTTTTGGGCCTGGCTCACCCTGAAGAACTGTGGACACCCGAACCAAAATAAAGATCATTGTTCCTGACTGCAGCATTGGTCCTAATTTGGGAGGTGGGGAGACCGACCTGGTGCTACGCTCTGGCACCCCTAGGCCGGGCGTAACAGTACGTGTGTGTGTGTGTATATGTGTTGTGTGTATACGTGTTTGTTTATATGTGTGTGTGTATGTCTGTGTATTTGTATATGTGTGTGAGTGTGTATATGTGTGTGTGTATATACGTGTGTGTGTATACGTGTGTGTGTATATATGTGTGTGTGTATACGTGTGTGTGTCTGTGTATTTGTATATATGTGTGTGTGAGTGTATGTGTATATATGTGTTTGAGTTTATATATGTGTGTGTTTGTGTGTGTGTGTGTTAGTGTGTGTGTGTCATTTAGAGTCAAACATATGACTCTGAGATGAAGGAGATCATCTCTCCTCAGTGATGACATCACGTTGGGAGGGAATCCTCTTAAACCTCATTGGAGGTTGTTCATCACGATTATTATCCTGGAGCTCCAGAGACATTTTTTTTCTTTTTCTTTCAGGACAAGAGAACAGAACTCACAGCATCAGAACCGGGACGTCTGGTGGAACCCGAGAACCGTTCCCCAATGTCACTTATCCTTATTAGTTATTAATACGACCTCAGGTTCTATGAATCATTCACGCAGTGGTGCAGTCACTAATTGAACAGAAAGAAAAGAGCGAGCAGGTCTTCGGTTCAGGATTCACAGTTTTTATTTATTTATTTTTGGCGTCCATATAAAAAGCCGCAAAATACCAAATAATCCTATTATCGCGATTACGGAGGAAAGAGTTTCGGTGCCACGAAAATGTGTCGCATTGAGCGTGCAGCAATGAGCAAATATTTAAAACACCACTAAATATTTTCTTATAAGAAAGAAGGCAAAAAAAAAAAAAAATGAACGTACCACCCCAGAAAAAGGATTACAAAAAAAAAACTCAGATTGACTCCATATAAAAATCAGCAAAATAACAAATAATCCTATTTTGAGGAAATCCAGTTCATAAAAGTTTTTTTTTTTTTACGTGAGACGTAACTGATTTGATTTAGTTCATTAGTTTATTTTAAAGTAAAAGTTCCATAAAGGAAACGGTGCAGTCCCCTTTAGTCTCGAGTCCATTTATCAACTAATGGGCCTAAAAATAAGAAAAAAAGTAATGGCGACTATTTTGCGTATATTTTATAATCATGTAATCTTTTTCAAGCAGAAATATTAAAACACTGATTCCAGCCTCTCAAGTGGGAGGATTTCCTGCTTTTCTTTGTCACACATCGTAGTAAACCCAAAGATCATTTTTGACAATTTATTCTATTGGTTCAACAAATTAGAAAAGAAAGAAGAAATTTGATACATTTCTATTGGGATTCATTGATTTTTTGGGGGTTCGAGGGGTTAAATAGAGTAAAAACTGGAGGCTGACAAAGAGAGCGTTGACATGAGGGAGGAGTAAATGACCACCGGGCCACTCAGCACTTTCGTTCCCGGGCCTTAAGATAATTGCTTTGGCGCTACTACCTGTGACCTCTGACCTCTGACAACCATAAAATCTTCTCATAGGAGGACGACCACGGGGACACACTGAGGCGCTGATGAAGCCCTGGGGTTATTATCTTGATGGATCGAGCCGGTCTGAACCGGATGTGAGACCCGGTAAGAGTTGGATTTATGTCTTTTACAACCAAGCGGAGACCTCGCGACCTTTGACCTCAATGACCTCTTTATCCTAAAGTATGAGTCCTGATGTCCACAGACACTCTTAATGGGTAAGGACTCTGTAGTGAATATAAAAAAGGAGTCGCCCCCTGGTGGTCAGTAGAGAGACTGCAGCTTTAACACATGAAGCATAGACTTTTATACAACCAGAGGAGTCGCCCCCTGGTGGTCAGGAGAGAGAATGCAATGTTTAAGACCTGAGCTGCACTGTGATGAGCTGCTCCAACATCTCTAGGACACGTAACCACCCCCAAAAAAGTCTGTTACGTCCGAATGTTCAGAGGCCCAAAGCTATTCAGTACAGATGCAGCAAGACTTCGTAAGACCTTTTGTTACTAAAGGAACTTCATCTTGCGTAACCACGACTGTCTCGGTGGGAAACCGGCCACCAGTGCCAACACAGATTAAGGTCAAGAGGAATCTCCATATTTAAATCCCCAAATACACTGCTTCTCTCTAAAGGCTTCATTTGGGGATTTTAAAATCTTCAGATTATCCCAAAATTCGTTGTCAGGGTTGGGGGTCGTCAGGATTTTCTTCAACTATCAGTGAACCCGGCGCGTACCTGTCCGACAGCACGTCGGGGCCCCGAGAGGGTGTCATGTGATGTAGTCACGGGACCCGGTCAACGGTCAAGTGTTTTTTTTGGACAGCTGCTCTGGTGTGGAAAGACTCGTGGATCATGTGACCGCTGAGTGGTTGTGTATTTATAGCCAGTTGTGTTATTTCGATGTCGGTCAAAAGACGGTGATTTATGTCCCGGAATGTCAGTAAAATATGTTTATTAAAATCAAAAGACTCAATACCACTTACCTAATCCTACCTCTTGGCCCCTTTGGCTTCCCGTACAGCACTTTGTGACCTACTTACTTACAAAACATCATTTTTTACTTCCTGATAATCAGTCAAAATTAAAAAAAGTTATTGTCTTCATAAAGTCAACGTTGTATTATTGAAATTAATTGATTTCACGTCAGCAGTAATAAATGTTGTTATGTATTAATCAACACCGTTTTCCCCCCCGGAGTCACTGGTTTTAAGACGTGTCCGTTTCCACTTGTCTTTTCAAAATAAAACTACTGGAAACATAAAGGTTGCGCCACTCACAAGCATACGGTCACTTTTCAAAATAAACCTCCATCGTAGGTTAACTTAGCTTTTAGTTTTACTCACGCAACAAACCCACTAAAAATCGGACTATGTAAAAAAATTTAAAAAAAATGTTTAGTACGCTTGTTTCGCAAAAATGAATCGACGGTGACTTTCTGTTTCGTACGGGACACGGACAACGGTCTCCCGAGTGAAAGTCGTGCATTTGTTGGACCAGACTGACAACACATTTAAAACTACGTCAGCTGTAGATATTCAGAAGAAAAATAGAAGTTCCTAGAAGACAAACAGCTGATAACGTGATATTATATTATGCATGTTCCCTTTCCGATAATAACGCTGCAATCTTGTGATATGGAGCCGGGAACATTTGGTGTGATGCTTTCAGGGACTTCGGGGTTGTTGGCCGCCCCGGGGCACAGCGGAAACATCCGTCTTCAGAACAGCAACGGCCCTGTGACTCCGTCCGTCATCGGAGGTTCATGTTGAACAGCTGAGAGGTCAAACATGCACTCTGCTCCTCAACATGTCCATTTGACAGATATACATACATACATATATATATATATATATATATAAATATATGGGTACATACATATATATATATACATATAAATATATATATAAATATATTTATACATATGGGACTAAAATATATATATATATGAATATATCCTCCTCCCCCTCCTCATCCTCCTCCACATAGTGTGAAATTGTGATTATGAGCGTATGAATTCTTGAGTTATGGCCCAAAACGGTGGTTTGACCTTTGACCTTTGAGCACATCCTCGGTGGGCGCTTTGCGCCATGTCGTGAAGATGGAGAAGAGCACCGAGATGAAAAGGTTTATTCGGCTGCAGATAGATTATCATCATCACCATCATCATCTTCATCATTATCATCATCATGTGTCTCACACACAGACAAACACACACACAGTTTGATAACCTCCGAAAACTTTATTAAATGCAAATATAAATTGTAATGTTAACTAAAAAGGAAGAAACACTTTCTACTTTTATTTAATTTTTTAGAAAATGGCTTTAAAATAAGTTTGGTTAATTCGGGCTGACAATCAAACTCTGACGGGGGCGGAGCTAACTGATCACAAGAGGAGCTGCATGTAAACCCTGTCGGTGAAACCTCGTCATCATGTGACGCTTGGAGTCATCAGCAGTTCGTACGTCCTGTTACTTCAGGAACACACACACACACGCACACACAAACAGGACCTACCCTCTGTCTGGACGAAGGCCTCAGCCCGAAGAGGGGTCGGCTCCGGCTCTGCAGGGAGGAGACACAACACTGTTAGGGGGAGATGTCAAGGATATTATATATATATATGTATATATATATACATATATATATTAGTGCTGTGAAAAATAACGCGTTAACTCAGTTCATTCAATTACAGGTTTAACTAGTTTTTTTTTTTTTAACGCATTTAACGCATGCGCAGAATGAGCTTCCAATCCGTCTGTTGTTGGTCGTCGGGACGAAAAAAAAGTCACTTGCAAAATGAGCTTCCAATACACCACTTCAATCTGAACTCTGTCCGCTCTCATGCAGACGGTCTGTTCATCGGTAATGATCCTTCCGCAGGTTCACCGACGGAAACCTTGTTACGACTTTTACTTCCTGTAGATCAGGGTCTCAACACGTCGATCGCGACCTGCCAGTCGATCGCGGCGTAGTGTCGGTAGATCGCATGACATTAAAAAGATTGCCCCCCCCCCTGACATGTTCTCTGGAGCACGTCTTTGTTCTTTTATTAAACTAAACGTCTGTTGTTGATCGTATCTCCACAGCAGCATGTCATTTCTGTCTCTTCGCGTTGCGTTAACACTTATCGATCTCCGTCTGGCGCGCCACAGAGCTCCGTGCGCGCGCATCGGGACCGAGCAAAACAAAAGTCACTTGTCAATCTGTCCACATGTCCACCTGTCCGGGCCGGTGAGGTTTCAGCTTTGCAGCGGTGTCCCCGCCGTCCCTTTCATCACGGCCCAGTTCATGAAGAAAACCCACACAGTCAGTTTGCCTCAGCAGCTGCTAGAGGAAGACTAGAGGCCTTTAGATTGTATCATGGTGGAGTTAATGGTTGACAAACAATAGAAACATTTGCTGTTTAACCCTCCTGTTACCTTTACATTTACTAACATATTTTACCCTCTGGGTCAATTTGACCCCAGTAATTAAAACCTCCAGAAAATTATTAGAATTAATATTGCTTCCCAAGTTTAAGTGTGAGGTACTTTATGTTTGTTTGTTGACTACCTAAATATCCCTTTAAATAAATAAAAAAGTTGATATTTCTTATATGTTTGACACAGTGAAAAACAGCCTGGGGTCAAATTGACCCCAAAGAACACCGACATTAAACATTGAATGGGGTCAAATTGACCCGAAAGGTAACAGGAGGGTTAAACATTCTGTTTAGGATGAAGATGTATTAATGTTCCATATGGAAGAAAACTGCTAAATAACTGCTGAGTTGCAGCACCATTGTATAGAAGAATGTATAAATGTATATATCCGTCTTTTGTCATAAATCTCTATGTTCTCACAAAATATACCGAGAATATCGGTAATATGTGATTAATCATGATTAATCCACAAAAACCTGTGATTAACCCGATTAAAAATTTTAATCGTTTCACAGCCCTAATATATATATATATATTGGATATGTTCAATACCGCTTTTGGCTCATAGTAACATATATTATAATATAAATGACGATGAATAAACATACATGAACATCTGAGGAGAGTTTTTTAAACTGGGCTTCATGCTGAAGTCGTTTTGTTGCTTTAACGTCGTCTGAACGCTGAAAATGTAAAATGTGTGTGTGTGTGTGTGAAGAGCGTGAAGACGAAAGAGGAGGAGCCATTAGAGGTTTACAGAAGACAACACAACAACACATCCTTTAAGGAAGGCACCCAAGGGAGACGAGGACAGTTATGGAATGAAGATTAAAGACACACACAGACATGGAGACATACACACACACACACATGGAGACACACACACACATGGAGACACACACATGGAGACACACACACATGGAGAAACACACACACACACACATGGAGACACACGCATGGAGACACACATAGATGGACACACACACACAAAATAATGTATTTCATCGAGATATAACACTCTACACGCAACACACACACACTCAGACACACACACCACCTCGTTCATACACACACACACAAACATACACACCACCTCCTTTATACACGCACACAACACAGTGAACACAAGGAAGAATGTATTTGATCGAGAGATTCAAAGATATCTACACGCATACACACACTAGACAACATCTCTTTTATGCACACATTCAAACACACACACACAATCACAAACACCACTGCGCCCTCACACACATTCATTCACCACATACACACCATCCAGGGGCAAAGATATTGTTTGATGGAGAGTGTTTTCTTAACACACACACACGCGCACGCACACACACACACACACACACACACACAGACAGATATGATGTGATCCAGATTGAGAAAAACCAGGAAGCAGTAAACCTTTTATTTTACGAGCTGCACCATCTGGATAAAAACAAATTGGGGGTGGGGGGGGGGGGATTTGTGTGATGGAGGGTATACAGGGGGAGGGGGAAGGGCTAAAGGTCAATTTAACGCAACCTGCTAACACTCTGGTCAGGTGGGTTTAATGATGGTGTGAGACAAAGTGGATGTGAGATCCTCCACACACACAATGCAGTAGTACTTCTGCAATATATACAGGACTGTCTCAGAAAATTAGAATATTGTGATAAAGTTCTTTATTTTCTGTAATGCAATTAAAAAAACAAAAATGTCATGCATTCTGGATTCATTACAAATCAACTGAAATATTGCAAGCCTTTTATTCTTTTAATATTGCTGATTATGGCTTACAGCTTAAGAAAACTCTAAAATCCTATCTCATAAAATTTTAATATTTCCTCAGACCAAGTAAAAAAAAAGATTTATAACAGCTGAGTGTTTGTCAAGGCTCAGGAAACCCTTGCAGGTGTTTCGAGTTAATTAGACAATTCAAGTGATTTGTTTAATACCCTACTAGTATACTTTTTCATGATATTCTAATATTTAGAGATAGGATATTTGAGTTTTCTTAAGCTGTAAGCCATAATCAGCAATAAATCAGAATAAAAGGCTTGCAATATTTCAGTTGATTTGTAATGAATCCAGAATGCATGACATTTTTGTTTTTTTAATTGCATTACAGAAAATAAAGAACTTCATCACAATATTCTAATTTTCTGAGACAGTCCTGTATATATATATATATATTTATATGTGTATATATATAATATATATTGTAGTAGTACTTCTGCGATATATATATACATATATATTTTTATTTGTGTATGTATATAATATATATTGCAGTTGTACGTCTGCAATATATATACATATACAGGACTGTCTCAGAAAATTAGAATATTGTGATAAAGTTCTTTATTTTCTGTAATGCAATTAAAAAAACAAAAATGTCATGCATTCTGGATTCATTACAAATCAACTGAAATATTGCAAGCCTTTTATTCTTTTAATATTGCTGATTATGGCTTACAGCTTAAGAAAACTCTAAAATCCTATCTCATAAAATGTGAATATTTCCTCAGACCAAGTTAAAAAAAAGATTTATAACAGCAAAACAAAATCAAACATTTGAAAATGTGTTTCCAGGTGTTTCGAGTTAATTAGACGATTCAAGTGATTTGTTTAATACCCTACTAGTATACTTTTTCATGATATTCTAATATTTAGAAATAGGATATTTGAGTTTTCTTAAGCTGTAAGCCATAATCAGCAATATTAAAAGAATAAAAGGCTTGCAATATTTCAGTTGATTTGTAATGAATCCAGAATGCATGACATTTTTGTTTTTTTAATTGCATTACAGAAAATAAAGAACTTTATCACAATATTCTAATTTTCTGAGACAGTCCTGTATATATGTATATATATATGTTTACATATATATAATATATATTGCAGTAATACTTCTGCAATATATATTATATATATATTTATAAACATATATGTATATATATACACACACAGTATATACAATGTGTGTGTATGTATACATATATATACATATCCACACACACACACATTAAATACACACCCATACACACACACACATATATACACACACACACAGACACACACAGAGGGTCACTAGATGCTCGACACTCGTCCTTGAACTCACAACATTCCGATCGTCTGCACTGGAGCATCAACATGCACATATTGACAAGGGACCCCCCTCTGTGTGTGTGTGTGTGTGTGTGTGTGTGTGTGTGTGTGTGTGTGTGTGTGTGTGTGTGTGTGTGTGTGTGTGTGTGTGTGTGTGTATGACTGCAGAGCGTCTCATTGCTATTCATGTGAGCGTCTCCTGGTTATCAAACAGCAGCCAGAGTCATATTTGAGTTAAATCCCTTCTGTTTCCTCCTCACTCCACCAGGTCGCCTCATGTTTCCCCAACTTTACCTTTCACTCTTCTTTTGTTTTATTTTATTTTATATCTCCAGATTGAAAACTTAAAATCTCACGCTGCACTGTAACTTTTATTCTCGTATTGTATTCCTGTCTGACCGTGTTGGCTTGTTTTTTAAATTCTTCTTAAATTCCCTTTTATAACGAGCATATTTTGTACTTTTCACGTTTTACGTGAAACGCTTTGACACCGAAATGATCGATATAAATAAACAGTATAGTCATCTTCACTTATGATTGAGAATTGTACGGCTCGTATCGAATATTTATTCGCCTGAGAATACGATCACCTTACCATGTCTTTTAAAGTTGTTTTTATTACTATATATATATATAATTATATATATATAATATTAAATACATTATACATATAATATTATATATATAATATTATATATATATATTATATTATATATACTATTATAATATTTTATAATATATATATATATATTATATAATATATATAAAATCCTCAAAACAGTGGGCTGGTTACCTGTGGTTAAACCACCAGGGGGCTGCAGACATGTAGACTGAATACCGAAGAGGGGAGAACACCGACAGAGTGAGAATGTTCTGGAGCTTCAGTACCAGCACAACATCATCATCATCATCATCATCATCATCATGTACCAACAGAAGATTAAAGAATGGGACGTCTCAAGTTCACAAATTCATGGATCGCCATCTTCTTTTGCAACATGATAGAGTCATGATATAGACTTCTATACAACCAGAGGAGTCGCCCCCTGGTGGTCAGGGGAGAGAATGCAGCTTTAACACATAAAGCATAGACTTCTTTACAACCAGAGGAGGCTGCAGGTTTAACAGATTGACAGCAGCTGTGGTGAACCAGCCGTCGTCTTCTAGCTCTCCTGCTGCTACATCGTCAGAGTGATGATGACTTCCTGTGATGATGATCTCCTCTCGGTGACACCAGAGGAACTTCAGTAAAACCCGATCCGGCTTCTCTTCAATTAAAATGTTCCAATAAAACAAGATATTACGCTTCTGCTCTTTTGAAGTCAACTTAAAGATGACCCCCCGTCTACGAGGCATTTTCTTTGGTGGGGGATTCATCAATTTACTTTATTTATTTAACTGATTTCATTTCATCTACTTTATGTTCTTCTTGTTCCTCACTTGTTGTGTAATCTGTACTGTCTGATGTTGTGTACTATGTGTGCTCTGTGAATGTGTTCTCTGTGTGCTCTGTGGTCTGTGTGCTCTGTGTTCTCTGTGTTCTCTGTTTACTCTGTGTGCTCTGTGTACTCTGTATGCTCTTTGGATGTGTGCTCTGTGTTCTCTGTGTTCTCTGTGTACTCTGTGTGCTCTGCATTTTTTATTGCATTGTGAAAATTAAATATTACAAAAACAACAACATGTCGCTGATAATTAACCAGGACACGCATTAACGACGTAAACAAGCTAAATTAATCTCGGCAAATGGAGGAAACACACACACACACACACACACCCAATGCCCTCTCTGGGCCCAGACAGACAGTTACGCAACACATCATCCCTCTTGTGATTACATTGGACAGTTTGGGGATGTCGGATGCCGCAGAGTGAAATGTGTGTTTTATTTTTTATTTTATATGTGTTGAAGCACAAGATCAGGTATTTGAACACGTTTATTTGTGGTTTATTTAAAATAAAGATAAGATAAGATGATCTTGTATTAGTCCTAGAGGATGCACAGCAGAAAACAAGAGAAGAAACAAGTATTATAAATAGGCAATAAGAAAAACAGTAATAAATAAACAGGAAAGCATCCACGATGAATTAAATATTACAATTATCAACGTAATAACTATTATGAACAAGAGGAAGTAAAGCACGTGTTTTAGTTTTCTAGTGTTCCTGAACTCATCTGCTGATGCTTCATGAACTCTGCCGACGGGCCTTGAGAGCACGGCGGCGTTCATCTTTGAAAAACATCAACAGATATAAAAAGCTCCCCGCCGTGGATAAAAGCGGAGAGAGAGTGAAACGACGAGCTGGGAGGCGAGAGAGGAAGACGGCGAGAGAAGAAACGAAGGACGAGAGAAAGAAGTCCGGCACGAGCAGACGGTGTTCAAGTAAGTAACTTCCGTCTTCACGGAAATCTACTAAAGGTATAGATAGGTTCAGGAAAAACAACTACAGAGTTTGTTTTAGACAACAAAACTACAGACAACAAAACTACAGTTTGTTTTAGAGAACAAGACTACAGAGTTTGTTTTAGACAACAAGACTACAGAGTTTGTTTTAGACAACAATACTACAGAGTTTGTTTTAGACAACAAGACTACCTCTACGTCGTAGTTTGGGTTAATATAACTACAGAAGAGACCACGATCCTGAACAGAAATAGTTTGAATCATCAGACATATGGGCGTTTGTTGAGGAGCCTCGTGGCTTCAGGAGACGAACGCCTCAGTTCATCACTTCATACATCAATTAATTCATCACTTCATTCATCACTTCATTCGTCACTTAATTCATCACTTCATTCGTCACTTAATTCATCACTTCACTCGTCATTTCATTTGTCACTTCATTTGTCATTTCATTCGTCATTTCATTCGTCACTTCATTTTATCACTTCATTCGTCATTTCATTCTTCATTTCATTCGTCACTTCATTTTATCACTTCATTCGTCATTTTTTGTGTGTGTATTTTATTCAGTCAATCAAATCAAATACAATACAATATTATCCTATATAATATACAAAAGAGAAAGACTGAAAAGGTATAGGTAGAAGCAAAAAATGCTTTTAAATTCCTATCCTAAATTGAAATCAAAATAAATCAGAAAATTAATATAAAATAAAGAAGAAGAAAAAACAAAACAAAAAACAACAATAAACAAAATAAAAAACAAAATATATTTATATATATACTACCACATACATCTTCCATTTCATTCTTCATTTCATTCATCATTTCATTCGTCACTTCATTCGTCATTTCATTCTTCATTTCATTCTTCATTTCATTCGTCACTTCATTTTATCACTTCACTTTATCACTTCATTCGTCATTTCATTCTTCATTTCATTCGTCATTTCATTAGTCATTTCATTCGTCACTTCATTTTATCATTTCATTCGTCGTTTCCTCTGCGACACGTTTTCCCCGGGACGATTCTAATACTCGGTGCGAGTGAGGCAGATTGTGGGGATGATGCCCGTTGGATTAACAATCCCATGGTGATTGTGGATTACGGCTGGTATGTGTGTGTTTGTGTATAAGAAAATAACTCTAAAAACTATTTTTTTCTCATTTGGGAGCTGGTTACGCAATGCCGGTCAGGACCCGTTCAAAATTACTAAATCACCGACACACAGAGAATTAATTGTATTTTCATGGTGAATACACAACATCCTGCAACAGACCTGATCCGTTTGTTTATTCATCCTCTTTGGACCCCTGAATGTCACTGGGTGAGGACACGGCTCACACGATAGTAGTTCTAGTATTTAAAAACATGGTTTCAGCAACAACAAAAAATGACCCTCGGATTTTACCCAAAAACCTACGGACCAAACCCTCCTTTACGGTCATAAAAACTAGTAATAACATATTAGTCATTGATCTCTCCAAAAATAAAAAAAGCTCAAATGTTTCCAGTTCGAATGAGAATCACAAAACTTTGGTTTGTACGAGAACAAGTGAACATATCGGCATTTAAAAAAGCACAAATAGGAGGGTACAATTTTTTGTAGGGGATGTTTTCAGCAAAACATTGTTATATAAACGTATATATATATATAAACATGTATATATAAATATATGAACACATACATATATAGACCTATATATAAAGATATATTTATATAAACATATTGTTACGGTCTGTGGTGCGGAGGACCCAAACGCAGAAGGAGGTTCTTGAAAAAAACAGCTTTATTTTCAAGACAGGAACACGGACGAACACCACACAGGAACAAAAGGACGATCCGACAACAGAAGGACACAGATTAAATACACAGGGGACCGAGACACAGGTGGGGACACAGGTGGAAACAATCAGGGCGTGGCTGGAAACAATCAGGAAAGAAACAGACAAGCACAGGGAGGGAAGAGCAGGGAAACAGGAAACGAGACAGGGACTTCAACATAAAACAGGAAACACTCAAATCCTAACACATATATATATATATATATATATATATATAAACATATATATATATCTATAAACATATATGTATATATAAACATATGCATAAACGCATTTAAATATATATGAACACACATATATAGATATATAAACATACATATATAAACATAAATAAAAGATGTATATAATATTTATATATAAATATGTATATTTATAAATAAATATGTATATTTATAAATAAATATAAAACAAATATATATATATAAATATATACATGTATGTAAACATATATATATAAACATATATATATGTAAACATATATAAATAAATATATATATTTATATAAACATATATCTATAAATATATATATATTATATATTTATATATATATATAAAAACACAAAGTAACACATGATCATTACAAACAGATAAAGCATAACCAGATATTTTAGGAATATTACAGTGATAATCCGTAAAAAATAATGCGCGTTATAATCAGCAGCGCGTGGCCGCGAAACACCGTGCGAGCGCGCGCATGCAGGTCTTTAGAACCCTCTCACCTCGCTGACAATGAAGTGCTTTACACAACACGGCAACTGTCAATCATACTGATGAGCACAGCCTACTGTTGCCATGGAGAAATCCTGCAGAAATAACACGCAGCCTGCGACGGTTTTAACCAGGAATAGATCATGTTTATCATCATAAAATCATGCAAAAATACTAATATGAAGGGGTGTTTTTTCAAACTGTTTTACCTCGAACAAAGGCTGGGTGCCCTTGTCTGGAAGTGTGCACCCCAGGAGTTCAGCCAGGAACTTCGCCATAGAGACGGTGATCTTCCCCCCTCGAAACGCGCGCAACAGGAGGGTCCTCTCTCCGGTCCGCCTCGGGAACTACTTTTGGAGGCGTTCACGGACTACGCGCGCGCATCCCTCCTTCTTTTCTATTTCCCCTCCTCCTCTTCTTCTTCCTCCTCCAGCTGCACAGAAACCCGGAGAGGGCCACGCTGGGTGAGAGGCGCGAGGCTGAGGAGGCTGTCGGCTGCAGGATGAAACGGGTCTTGCGGCCGGTGTGCACTCGTGCAGGTGGTGGATGGGGAGGGGGCGGAGTCTGTGGGGTGGGGGGGGGGGCGGTCCAACCAACTATAATGTCCAACAGGTGGCAGTGCGGAAAGTGAACGGATCCAACAATTAGGACTTCGGCAACCAGAAGACCAAATGTAACGTCCTTTGGTTGTATAGAAGTCTATGCTTCATGTATTAAATCAGCATTATCTCTCCTGGCCACCAGGGGGTGACTCCTCCGGTTGTATAGAGGTCTATATAATGACTCTACTTCTCTCTTGATGTATTCCCTCAGTAAACGTTGTAAATATGAGTTTATGTCTCAATCTCTAGTTTCAAGTCTTCTTCTATACAGCATGATGTCATCATTTCGTACATGATGGTCATTTAGAGTCAAACAGACAATGAAGCAGGGCGGTAGCAACGCTGTAAATCAAAACACACAATTTCTATTCATAAGTACTATTCACAATACATCGTAACCTTCACGTCGGAGCTCATATTTTTACGGGGTCTCATCGGTTACGTTCACTTACAGCCGTCTGGTTTGACAACGGCACGCAGCATGACCTTTGACCTTTCCCACTCTGACAAGAGACGTGTCTACATGTCGCGGGAGGTGACGAGCTGGAAGTACTTGACAGATATGAGTGTGTGTGTGTGTGTGTGTGTGTGTGAAGGGAAGGTGTCTGACAGAATAAGAGCGTGAGCCGCTTATGAGAGCAGCGCTACTTCAGGAGTAAATTGCTAAAAAAAAAGGTGAAGGTCAAAGGAGGTCACGGGGGTTCGAAAATAAGATCTACAAAAATGGAATGAAGTGGAACTGACTGTCTCTGTACCCAAGGAGACGTCCAGCGTGATGATGTCACACTTTACAAATGGTGTACTGTAAATACTTTGATTTGGCTGCAAAATATTGACTGAAATGAAGATTTAATGACAACAGTTCGGAGTATGTGAGACCAGGAGTCGGCCCCCTGGTGGTCAGGAGAGAGAGTGTAGCTTTAACACATGAAGCGTGAGATCACTATGCTAGGCGAGGAGTCCTGGCTACTTCCTGGATGTGGCTAATACACATCCTCAAGCCAGGTGAATACATTTAGTTGTTTCTGGGGATCAAACCTTGGTCCCTCGACCCGTTGGAGCGCCTCGCGGGTTTTGGCATGTTTGTACTGACGCGACCAAAAACGACTTTGATGTGAGGACCTGCTGTTCCACCTGCTGCTCCCGTTGTTGTTGTTGTTGTGTTTTACCGCACAAACAAACCTCCCACAACCCCCCCAAAAAATCTAATTAGTCCATTTTGAGATGAATTAAAAGCCATTTATCGTCTCAACTCCAACACAAAGACAGCATGCACCCACATTATTGACTAAAATAACATTTTATTTTTGTTAAACACGTAATTAATGAAGCAATCAGCTGGCGCCAGCTGAGCCGACGTTGACGCCCCGCTGCTGTATGAGATTTTAATAATGCCGTTTAATGACATGCTCCACATTTGGCTTGCGAAGGAAGCTCCATATGTTGTTACAGCTGTGGGGGGGGCGGCTTCAGAGCATGGCCCCCTGCTGGGCTAGTGTGTGTGTGTGTGTGTGTGTGTGTGTTGGCTTGAAGTACACTTGACTTGCTCCGCAAGAAAATCTCTGTGCGTTTTCCTACTTTTAATAAACATTCATCTGGCTGCAGAAATTTGTGAACCAGCAACCTCCGGTTCTGAAGAGTGGAGCTGATGCAGAAGTGTCTTAAAACCTGCATTCTCTCTATTGACCACCAGGGGGCGAGTCCTCTGGTTGTATAGAAGTCTATGGTTCTTGTGCTAAAGCTGCATTTCCTCTCCTGACCACCAGGCACAAACTCCTCTGGTTGTATAGAAGTCTATGCTTCATGTGTTAAAGCTGCATTCTCTCTAAGGACCACCAGGGGACGACTCCTCTGGTTGTATAGAAGTCAGTGCTGTATGTATTGATGGACTTTTTTTTATACCCCCCCTGCAGAGCTGCCTAATATTGCATCAAAGACCCGGCCTGTGATGGAGAGAGAGAGAGAGAGAGGTTTTCTTTCTTTATCTTTTATCACTCTCTCTGATGGATCTACACAGCGTTGAGGCCATCATCAAACACCATGAACTACAACACAGAGAGAGAGAGAGAGAGAGAGAGAGAAAGAGAGAGAGAGGACAACATGAGAGGGCAGGACCAAAATTCACAATCATGTACATTTTGATTAATTCCGTGCATCAACTGAAACCAGATGGATCCTCCATCACACACACACACACACACACACAAACACAAACACACACACACACACACACACACACATATAAAAACAAACACGATAAACAAACACAAACCTTTGCAAATAAATTTCTAAAATCTTGAAAAAAAATATGAGAACAGGTTTAAACTGTAATTTAATCAATGAAAATAATAATAAAAATAATTAAATAAAGGTGAAAAATAAATAAATAAACAAAAGAAATGAACAAATTAAAGTAATATTAGTTTGTTCTATTTCTAATGGTTTACTTTGATATTTAGACAGTAAACATTTATCGTTCATTCATTTATTCCCTTTATGGCTCCATGAGTCCCAAAATATGTCTGTACGTAATTAAATGAGCACTTTTTAATAAAGTAAATGAGCAATGTGACTCCTACAAACCGAGAGCTCAGAAAACTAAATGAAAAGTCACTAAATAAACGTAACCCTTGTGTTGCCTTCGGGTCAATTTGACCCGATTCAATGTTTCACCCTCCTGTCGCCTTCGGGTCAATATGACCCGATTCAATGTTTAACCCTCCTGTTACCTTTATATTTACTAACATATTTTACCCTTGAGGTCAATATGACCACAGCTATTAAAATCTCCAGAAAATTATTAGAATTAATATTGTTTTCCAAGTTTAAGTGTGAGGTACTTTATGTTTGTTTGTTGACTCCCGAAAGAACACCGACATTAAACATTGAATCGGGTCAAATTGACCCGAAGGCGACAGGAGGGTTAAATATTGAATCGGGTCAAAATGACCCGAAGGCAACACAAGGGTTAAAGTAGAAACAGATGGAAAACTTTTAAAAATTAAACCTTTTCACTAATAACCGACGAGACTTTAATATTATTGCAGATTTTAGTCTCGAATCCAAACATTCGTCGTTCTTTCTTGACTTGACGGGTTCAGTGTGACTTTAAATATAATAACTATATTATAAATATAAAAACTATATTATATATATAACTATATTATAAATATATGAATATAATAACTATATTATAAATATAATAACTATATTATATAAATATATAATAAATATAATACCTATATTATAAACATATAAATATAATAACTATATTATAAACATAGAAATATAATAACTATATTATAAACATATAAATATAATAACTATTTATAAATATATAAATATAATAACTATATTACTAATTTCAGCTAATTAAGTAACATCACTAAGCTTCCTCCTCCTCTTCATCAATACCCATTTGTTACACTTCCTTTCTTTCTGAGCCTCATTACCTTCAACTGCCCATCGCTATCAATCACAGAGAGCTGAGGACGGAGGACAGAGGAGAGAGAGCTGAGGAGAGAGAGCTGAGGACAGAGGATGTAAGGACAGAGAGCTGAGGACAGAGGAGAGAGAACTGAGGACAGTGGAGGACAGAGGATATAAGGACAGAGAGCTGAGGATAGAGGATACAAGGACATAGAGCTGAGGACAGAGGATACAAGGACAGAGAGCTGAGGACAAAGTACATATAGGGCTGAGGACAGAGGACAGAGAGCTGAGGACAGAGGATAGAGAGCTGACAACAGAGGACAGAGGATACAAGGACAGAGAGCTGAGGACAAAGTACAGAGGGCTGAGGACAGAGGACAGAGAGCTGAGGACAGAGGACAGAGAGCTGACAACAGAGGACAGAGGATACAAGGACAGAGAGCTGAGGACAAAGTACAGAGAGCTGAGGACAGAGGACAGAGGATAGAGAGCTGACAACAGAGGACAGAGGATACAAGGACAGATAACTGAGGACAGAGAATACTGAGATTCAAGGATGCTGGGATTCAAGGGCGCTGGGAGAGGCTCCAGCCTCCACCCTCAACAGGAACCTTGATTACAGGTGAAAGATGAATTCTGTTTCCAGAGTTTCCGTCTGTCAGAAATAAAACCTCAAAAACTGTTTGACTCAAAAATAACATTTTTATAAATAAAGTGAACCGTGGTTGTCACGGCGTGTCAGAAGTTACATCTGACAGAGTTTATTACGTGGAGGTGATGAGCTGCAGACCGGGACAGCAGGGGGTCGGGATGGCAGCCACTTCCCCTGTCACAACGGATTACGGTACCTGGGCTCATGTCTGGGAGGAGGGAGGAAAATAGGGAGGAAGGGAGGAAGGAGGGAGGAGGGAGTTAACAGTCTGACTACAATATCCCGACTCAGTAATGTCTCAATAATGGGATTTGGATGCTCGGGATGGGTGAAGGTGACTAGAGGAGGAGGAGGAGGAGAGGAAATGAGGGGGAAAAGGAGGTCAGGAGGACGAGGAGGGGGAAATGAAAACCCTGAAGAGGGACGAGTCCTCGACAGATGAGCTTCCTCCTCGGTGTCTATCGGGGGGAAATAGGTTTTTGAGATGTGAAATACAACTCTGAGGACAAAGCTGGTGGTCTGTGATGTTTTTGGGAGCAGTTCCTCCTTAATGTCACAGACATTAAAGAAGTACATTCTTTATTTCTAATTCAAACCTATTTCCAGCTTCAGGTTTCAAAATAAAAGCTTAGCAGAATCAAAATCGCTTTATTTGTTAACAAAAGGCATTTTATTCAGAAAATATTTGCAGCACAGCGTTGTAGAAAATGTAGAACTCCATAAAATAAATTGCTATACATTGTGGAGTGTGATTATTATTTGTTGTGGAAAAATTAGTTTTAATTCATCTGCAATGTGGCAGAGGGAAGTTAACCCATGTAATCCTGTTATGTAATTGTCTGCCGCTGATTTTCCTTTTCTTTTTTACACTGCTAAGCCTATGAGTATAGATATTATGTATGAATTGAACACTTTATTCCTTACCAGCCAATAAAAAGAGCCGAGACATAAAAGTATACGTTTTATTTCTTACAATTTAGTTAATTTCTAATAATCACAATTTTACATTAATTTCTTGGAATTTTCGCAGGAATAAACATGTAATTTAAAACTAATTACAGAGACAATATTGACCTAAACATGTGTCACATTCTTTTTTAAGCCGTCCCATGACACCGACGAGTATATAGACCGTAAGTACGGGATGGAGTTCTCCAGCTAGTCGCTAACTTAAAAAATTATAATAATTATAGCAGCTTTAATATCAAATGATAAGCGGATGAAAATGGATGGATGGATGCATATAAGGCAAAACATTTGTATTTAAATATATTGAGGTTGATCGTTTATGGAAATCGCAATATGACCCACTGCAATATTTGTTTAAAAGAAATGCATGTTAAAAAATAATATAATAAATAATAGTAATGGACCCTGCAAAAAAAGAAAAAATCACACCATCAACAAGTTGGCCAATAAATGTGGCCCCAACGTTGAAAAATATATTAATAACATTATTATATAGTTTTCTCAATTAAGCCATTTATATCAATACTTAGGAAAGTGAACCTGGACAGTTCCGGGACAACAGGGGTCTTCACAGTATGACGTTTCCCTCTGGAGGCACACGAGTGCACTGCATGTTTAATCTGCATTTTAAAAATAACACACGTTTAATATACCTTATTTGTACTATTATTCATACGTGCTTCTACCTTGGATACTTTTAGATATAATAAACAAGAGCACTATAGAAAATGCATTCAAGACAACAGAGTAGCACCATGAACATTTAACAAGTATGTACAGTAGACAAAACAATGACTATGACAATGAATTTTGTATTAGTGGAGATATTTATCATGATTTTTACTTTTTTTAAAGAACCACGGGCTACATATTTACAATATTGTTTTGTTTGTACTTTGAGTATATTTAGTTTAATATTATTCTATTAAATGTTTGTCTATATTGTGCATTTTTATTATTATTATTCTATTGTATTTTTTTATATATTGTGCATCTTTTTATATTGTATTTCCTACCTGTATGTATAAATATGCTGCTGTAGCGAAACATTGTCCTATTCTTGTAGGATTAATAAAGTAATTATCTCTCTGTTTTAAGGTTTTTATATGGTGTTCCGTGTCTTTTTTTGCTGGGAATCTTCTTCCTGTTTACATCTCCACGCGCATGCCCAGTAGCCGCCAATGGTCATGTGATATGAGCTTTCGTTTGGAAAATAACTACAATTAAATGTTATTTTCTTTTCTTTTATCGTCCAAATATTTTTAGTTGACAGTAATGTTACAATTAATACTTAAAATACAAATAAATATACATTAATAAATACCGGGTAGCTACTTCCGGTCCCCCCCCCCCACCCCCTGACAGTCAGGTGTGGACGGGTTGTTTGCAAACAGTCCCGCCGGCCCCCCCTTCACGCTCCCGGGGTCCAAGATGGAGAAAAACGTCGACAGCGAGATCATTGAGCACCACGTCGAGGAGGTGGAGGTGCAGGAGGAGAGGAGGAAGGGCGCGAGGAGCCACGCCGCCTCCTGCTCCTCGTTCCCGGGCAGCGTGACTCCGTCCGACCGGGAGGACCACAGCGGCACGCAGTCCTCCCACCGACTGCTGGCCTACAGCGACGCGCTCATCTCCATCATCGCCACCGTCATGGTGAGAGACCCGGATGCGGTCACGTGATCACTCCCCGCGTTCAGGGATAGATACCCGAGATCTATTTTAAATTATACTACTAAATGTAATTCGAATAATTATATACAACCAAAGGAGTACTATTACTGACTCTACTACTGACTACCACTACTGACTCTATTACTACTGACTCGACCACTACAGCAGTGGTCGAGTCAGTAGTAGTAGAAGTAGAGTCAGTAGTAGAGTCAGTAGTAGTAGTAGAGTCAGTAGTAGTAGAGTCAGTAGTAGTAGTAGAGACACTACTGACTCTACTACTATTACTACTGACTCGACTACTACTGACTATTACTCTACTACTACTACTGACTCTACTCCTACTAATGACTACTACTGACTATTACTCTACTACTACTGACTCTATTACTATTGACTCTACTCCTCCTACTGACTATTACTACTACTACTGACTCTACTACTGACTCTACTACAAATTATACTACCACTACTGACTATACTTCTACTACTGACTCTACCACTCTATCACTAACTCTACTACTACTACTGACTACCACTGACTCTACTGACTCTCCTACTACTGACTCTACTCCTACTACTGACTCTACTACTACATCTCTATGGCCAATATCTCAGAAACTAAAGATCTAGATTTATAAATAGCAACAAACAGTGAGGTGTTTTGTGGTGTACTGTCCCTTTAAGAAACAAGCTTCCTGGTCAGTCTTTAATCAGAGTTTCGTGTCACGTGTCTTTTCATTCAGATATTACCCGTCGCCCACACGAAGATGAAGGACAACGAGGTAAAGATGGACAGTATTATTATAATATATATTTTGTTATAAATGTGTTATAAATGTGTTAAAAAACATGTTATGAATGTGTTATAAACGTGCTGCAAGCGTGTTATAAGAGGGTTATAAATGCGTTATAAACATGTTATAAATGCGTTATAAATGTGTTATAAACGTGTTCTAAGCGTGTTATAAACGTGTGTGTCTGCAGGAGTTGAGTGTGCAGCTCCTACTCACGACAAAGATAGCCGTTTACCTCATGACGTTCCTGATCGTGACCGTTGCATGGGCCGCTCACATCAGGCGAGTTATTCATATTACACTGCTATTGTTATTATCAATAAATATGAATAAGTATTAATAAATATTAATACACCACATGTTCGTTCTTTGTTTAATTTGCAGGTTATTTCAAGTTATTGTGCGTATAGACGACTGCCTTGCGCTGCTGAACCTCGTGAGTATAACCGTGTTAAATATTACGCTATCTATATATATTAGGGCTGTCAATCGATTAAAAAAAATTAACTAATTAATTGCACATTTTGAAATTCATTAATCGCGATTACAAGTTTTTTTTCCTTCTTTTTAAAGACAAAACGTCACACAGAGCTGTGTTTCAAAGAGGCTCCTACCTATAAAGTGCCAGCTAGGTATTTAATATCGTGGATGACAAATTGTTTCTTCAGTGAAACATCAGATTAGTAAAAAAAAAAAAAGTATATTGAGACCCCATTGGTCCTGTCATCTTTAACACTGAACAGCAGCAGAACCAGTGGCCTTGGTAACTGACTGACATTCAAATATGTCACGTTAACCCTCTGTAGGCTGGGGGCATTTTCTCCATTTTACAAAAAAATGTAAATTCACCTTTTAAAGGCGTTTTCATATGACACACCCCCATGTGTTATACATCAAACATTCCAGAACAATCTCAGCTATATTCAATGAGGCTCAGTTGTCCTGGTGCCGTGTTCTCTGCTCTCTGACTGACAGGCTGCTAATGAGCCTCACCTGTGAGGTGGGAGGTCCTTTGTGATTTACTGAGTGTTCATTGGTTGTTTTTTTCGCAAAATGTTGACAGACAAACGGATTGACCAATCACGGTGAAGGTTTCGTGTGACGAGTTCTTTCCGCGCGTCACCCGACACGTCGCCCTCCGTTCCTCTGTGTATCAGAGGGGGAGACGGGAGGAAGGAGGAGCAGGAGGAAACCCGACTGATTCATCCACGAGTTTAAACTGATTTCTGCTCCTTATTTTCGCGGAGAAATAATTGTTTTAAAAACGGAAACAGTGTTAAACCGTACTGCCGCGGTTTGACACTCAGGGGAGTGTCAAAACTTCAACGAACACCGGAAGTAAACAAAGTTGCGTTAATTGCGTTAAAATATGTTAGTGCGTTAACGCGGCCAAATTAATCGCATAGATTAACGCGTTAATGCTGACAGCCCTAATATATATATATAATAATATCGAATAATATATTTTAATTATATATAATAATATTTCTATAATACATACATATATATATAAAATATATATGATATATATATATTATTATATATATAATATATATATTATTATATATATAATATATATTAAAAAAGTATTATTAATAAGCTCTGCTTCCTCCAGGCCTGTATGATGCTCATCACTTTTCTCCCGTACACCGTAAGTTTTGAAATTTTTTCGGTTTACACAAAATAAAATAAAAACGTCCGACGCGACCGGACTTCATTTGACCAGTTCTCTCCGTCTCCGCAGTTCTCTCTGATGGCGGCGTTCCCTGAGAACATCCTCGGGCTGCTGCTCTTCTGCGGCTGCGTGATGGTGATGGGTGTCATCCAGGTGAGCTCAGTCCTTCAAAATAAAAGCATGCTGAGACATCTCTCCTGTACCGATCGATCGTCGGTTCTTTCTTCTTATTCTTTTTCTCCGCATTCCGATGTATTCTGTCCTTCAAAATAAAAGCACGCTGCAACGTCTCTCCGGTGACGTTCTTTCTTGTTCCTCTGGTCCCCGCAGTCGGGCATCGTGCTGTACGCCTTCAGCCGGCCCTTCCTGCTCAACGAGCAGATCCAGATGTCGGAGAACCAGACGTTCTACAAGCGCCACATCCTCAAGGTCATCATGCGGGTTCCCCTCATGTGCTTCTTCGCCAGCATCTTCTCCTTCATCTTCTTCCAGCTGGTAATGTTAGTTTAGTTAAACGCCTTTAACGAGGTGGATGGTTTGTGTTGTTGTGTATTTTAGGTCTAAATTTAAAGACCAATAGTTCTGTGATTATTATTTTCCACCCGTCAGTCGTACGTGCTGCTGGCGGTCGTTATCTTCCTGCCGTACATCTCCCAGTCCATGAAGTGGTGTCGCAACAAAGCCATCGGTGAGATCCAGTGGTTTCTTTATACGTCGCTGGTAGACCTGTCAATCCCCTTGTAGCCCCGCCTCTAAAGCGTCCCCTGCTTTATGGCCTGTTTGACTCTAAATGACCATAATGTACTAAATAATGACAGAAGTAGAGTCATTTATATAGACTTCTATACAACCAGAGGAGTCACCCCCTGGTGGTCAGGAGAGGGAATGCAGCTTTAACACATGAACCCGTTGTTTTAAACATGAACCTGATCTTGCTGATTCCAGGTCCGGTGGAGCAGAGTCCAGACTCCATGTTGTTTGACACCTACCTGCCCGACGAGCCGCTCAGCAAGGACCGCGTGGAGGCGTTCAGCGACGGCGTTTACGCCATCGTGGCGACGCTCCTCATCCTGGACATCTGGTGGGTTCCACTTGTATTTCCTCGACATTCATTCGCTCATTTTTGCCTCATTAATAATAATACGTCGTCCTTCCTTCCCCACCAGCGAGGACAACGTCCCCGACCCGGCCGTGGTGCAGAAGGAGTTCGGCGGCAGCCTGGTGGCGGCGCTGCGGTCCTACGGCCCGGAGTACCTCGCCTACTTCGGCTCCTTCGCCACCGTCGGCCTCCTGTGGTTCACGCACCACTCGCTCTTCCTCCACGTCACCAGGACGACGCGCCTCATGGGCCTCATGAACTCCTTCTCGCTGGCGTTCGTGGGCGGCCTGCCGCTCGCCTACCAGCTGACGCACGAGTTCCCGCCCGACTCCCGCAACGAGCTGGAGGCCATCCGCATCAGCTGCGTCATCATCTTCTTCGCCGGCGTCTTCCAGCTCGCCATCTGGGTGGCGGCGCTGCACGGCGAGCGGGAGACGCTGCACCCGTACGTGCGCTACGGCGGCCGCGAGCACGCGTTCATGTTCGCCAAGCTGTCGCTGTACCCGTGCGTCGCCCTCGGGACGTTCTTCCTGACGTGCGTCCTGAGTCGCTTCAGCGCGCCGATTTTCCACCTGATGGAGATCACGGTGCCGTTCGCCTTCCTGGCGCTGAGGCTGCTGGTCCGCGTCACGCTGGCGTCGCTCCGGCTAATGTTCTGGCCCAACCGGCCCGGCGCCGCGGAGGAGGCCGACGACGAGGAGGAGGCGAGAGTGCCGTTCAGCACTCTGGTCTCGTAGCTCGCTGCGGCGGTGGGAGTAGCGGCGGCGGGAGTAGCGGCGGGCGTGGCGGGAGAAGGCGTGGCGGGAGTAGCGCGGTGGCGGGAGATGGCGGTGGCGGAGAAGCAGCGGGAGAATGGCGGTGGCGGGAGAATGCGGGAGAAGGGCGGTGATGGCGGGAGTAGCGGCGGTAGCGGCGGCGGGAGTAGCGGCGGGAGTAGCGGCAGTGGCGGGAGTAGCGGCGGTGGTGGGAGTAGCGGCGGCGGCGGGAGTAGCGGCGGCGGGAGTAGCGGCGGTGGCGGGAGTAGCGGCGGCGGGAGTAGCGGCGGTGGCGGGAGAAGCGGGCGGGAGTAGCGTGGCGGAGAAGCGCGGTGGCGGGAGTAGCAGCGGGAGAAGGCGGTGGCGGGAGAATGGCGGTGGCGGGAGTAGCGGCGGCGGGAGTAGCGGTGCGGGAGTAGCGGCGGTGGCGGGAGTAGCGGCGGCGGGAGTAGCGGCGGTGGCGGGAGTAGCGGCGGTGGCGGGAGTAGCGGCGGCGGCGGGAGTAGCGGCGGTGGCGGGAGTAGCGGCGGTGGCGGGAGTAGCGGCGGCGGGAGTAGCGGCGGCAGGATGAACGGAAACTGAACGACGTCGCACCGGCTGAAATACTGAATCGGGAATCACGTGAAGACGAAGGTCCGTTCGCGGAGATTTCCCACGGTGAAGACGAGGAGCGTCCGTCCAATCATTTGTACTTAAAAATACTTGAATGTTTTTTTGATTTTAGCAAAATAACCAACGATCGTCATAACTTCCTTTTCAAGCTTACGTGTCGTGGAAGTGGCAGCCAGGTGAACTACTTCCTGTTTCCAGGTTTTGCTTCCTGTCAGTCAGCAGATTATTTAACTGGAAAAACAGGCTTAAAAAAAACTATTGTTGAAGTTCTGTGAAATCCGTCCGGCTGGTTTTAATTCTGCATTTCTTGTAACCGCCGTTCACATAAAACACACGAGACAAAGTATTTAAGTACTTTCGTGTTCCAGAAGGTTTTCTTCACGTCCGGAGCGTTTGCACTTTAAACATTATGACAGACGGGTTTGGCCATAAAATTGCAGATTGCACTGTTTAAAATATTTGTACTCATATACGTCCTTCAGATCATTGGGCTCTGATCTAAATGGTTTAAAAGGTTAAAGGATTATCTTTCTGTGGGTTTAAGCTTTTCTCTTTTTTTGCAGGTGAACGTTTATTTTTGTAATTCTCATTCCGGCCACAAGGGGCTCTCATTACTCACCAACACATGTGAACTCACCTGGAAGAAGAACAGGAATGCTTTGTCTCGTTTCGAACAGCAGTGGTACGTTTCGACCCCTTGTGGCCAGAATAAGTATTACAACACATCACCCGAGAAATAGAATTTAGAAAGATTAATCTGGCAGAAGACTTGAAGTCAGGAGGAGGAAACAATTCAGATCAGAATTGGAGAATCCTTTTAGCCCCTTCAGGGCCTCCGTAGTTTTCTGGGCATAGTCACGGAAAACCTGACGTAACCCTTTACAGTTACGTCACAATGTTTTTTTGTTTCTATTCCTCACGGTATCTTTTAAGATTTTAGTTTCAGTGATGATGACTTCAGTCTTTAAAAAAGTAAACGTGGTTATTTGATATTTAAGTTCAGGATTAATCATTTTGTTTTATATATTCCTCTCTAGAGGTTTGTAAAGTCCTTTTCTCCAGAAGGTGTCACTATAACGACGCCATGATGGTCGCGGGTTCGATGCCGACTCCAATCCGAGACACTTTAATGGAAACCCGTCCGATGGTGAAGGTTCCACACAATTATGGCATTATTAATATTTTTAAATCTTGTTGGTCACTTTTTTTATTATTTAATGATTTGTATTGGAAATAAAAATAAACACTGTTATCCGTCACCAGTACAACACGTTCGTATTACGTATTATTACCTTGGCATTGAAAATGCGGAAGGTAATGTTTTGATCGCCGTGTATTTGTATGCGTGTGTGTTATTCGCATGTCAAAAAGTATTAAACCGAATCGCATGGAATTTGGTGGGATGACTGGTTATTATCAAAATCTTATTTTTACCGGTCAATTTATATCCAATTGGCATGCAACTCATGCCAACATGTTCATAATTCAATGCCCAATCTTGTGATATGCGAAGGCATATCACAAGATATGTGATATGCCTTCGCTCTACCGAGTGCCCGTTCTAGTTTACTCCATATTTTCCGAGTTACGAGACATTTAGCGTCAAATTAATCTTATAAATCAGAAGAAAAGTCACGCCCCAAATATTTATTTAAAGAAGAAAAAAAACTTTATTCACCTCGTCCAGTAAACGGCGTCACAAACAGCCCCGAGAAGATCTCAGTATGTGGTCCACACATGATCCTTTAATAACAACATACCTCCTCACTGTCTTATTCACTTCAAAGATAATCGATTTTCAGTGGAAAACATTTCTGCTCAAATCAAATATTCACAATATGATAAATTAAAAAGACGAGCGAACAAACAATCTGACATTTGGGAAAATAAAACATTATTTTTTTGAATAAAAATATAAATTAGTCCGCAACAACAATTTTGATCTATTTCTGAAAAATCTGGAGTAGGCCAATGGAATAATACACTTCTTAATTGTAAATATAATAATAATAACCAATGATAAATATGAAAAATATCTATAACTGTGAATATTGTCTTTTTTAGAAAAAAAGTTTCTATCAAAAACTCTTGAGTGGAAAGATTAAAGATTATTGAAAATTAAATGTAAGAATATAAGAAAAGAAAATTAACAAGTTAAATAGTTTAGATGATTAAGTTCTAATTCTTAATAGTTTCCATGGTTAAAATGTTTTTTCATCATTTAAATGTAAACCTTTTAAAACACATTATTCCAGAGGCACACTTAAGACTACATAACGACTGTGTGTGTGTGATAGATCCATACAGTACATTAGAGCTGGTCCCAGAAATCCACACAGCAAATTAAAAAATAAAATAAACAAACACCCTCAAATAAATGATGAAAACATGACGAGAACAAACCAGACAAATAAATTAGAACGTCGTCTTCATCCTAATGACTGAAGCCCCCCCCCCCCCCCTCGTTGCAATAACAAGGAAATCAGATTTAAATCAGACAGTGCTTTGGTAGTAATATATATTTATATATATATATATATTAATTTATATGTAATATATATATCTATAGAAAACAAACGTTGAAAAGTTTTACAGCAAACTACATTCAAAAGATAATAATTTAACAGTGACGTAATGCACAAGAAGTCTTTAAAATAGCAAGATTTTCCTTTTTTTAAAACAGTTTCACAAACATTGCATCCACTGCAGTGCATCATCAATCATTGGTTAAATTGGCGAAGGAAGCTCAGCCTCTTCATCTCTTAAAGGGCCAGTTCACCATTTGGGGTAACGTGTTTGTACATGAAGCTCTTGAACTCCTTCATCAGAACATGTAAACTAAGAGTGCGGACGGATTTACGAGTCACGAGCACATTTATGGTAAAGATTAAAGATTCAAAGCGCCCAAACTCATTTTACAGATACTTCAACTGAGTGGCGGCTCATTAGTGTCATTAAAGGTCAAACTATGAAGGTATCAACAGGTCGGGGTGGGGCGTTATATTTAGAGAAAAAAAATAAAGAAATATTAATTTAATACATGTTATTCATGATTTCAGAATATAGACAATTTTTTAATTTTTAATAAAAATAATAAACTTACTTTTTGGAGGTTTTGGGTAAATTTACTAACTTTAATCTCTGATAATATTCCCTCAATAATTAACAATTTTAATCTTGGACATTTTCAGTTTCCGCCCTGAATATTCCCCCCCCCCCCCTCTCCTCGTCTGACTCGTTATGTCATTTTTTTGGGACTTTTCAATCTCAAGCGTAGCAACAAAAAGACAAAAAAGGAACAGAGGTCCCAGGTGAGAAATTTTGAAAATGGTTTTAAAAAAGTCTTCTTTACGCTTTTCACCTCAGATTTTCCCCAAAACGTCAAAAGTATTCCTTTTAATTCTTAAAGTCTACCCAGCAACACCCTCTAAAACCAGCAGCAACATCTACGTCCATAACCTCATAGAAATCTAAAGTGTTCATGCTAAAAGGCAAAACTACAAAAGGAGTTACGGCTCTACTCTTGCATATCATTTTTCATAAGCCCCGCCCTCCCCCCCAGAAGCTCACACAGGTAGTTATATTATTAGGTATTTGCTCGGCTAAATATGTGGTCAGTATATTTATGTACAGGGTGTTTAACTCGAGTGCTGATGCGTTCGCATGCCTTCGGTCCACCGGCGTTACTTGTGCGAGTCGTTTCTTAAAAAGCTAAAAAGCTTCCCGCCGCGGAAGAGGAGAAAAAAAGATGGCCGATAGGACTCGCGTACATGCTACGCGAGTCCTTTACGCGGCGAGGACCGTTAAATAGGAGCAGGGTGTAGAAAATGGGATCGGGACGACCTTGCTGCATCATTGCTCCGCCCCCACACACACACAGTCTCTAGTTCTGTTGCGAAACACTTCGGGGCTCCAGTTTCACGCCGGTAAAAGCTTCTTTAAAAAGAAACCGCCTGTCCGGCTGAAGTCAGTGCAAATGTCCGCCGTCCACGGACAAAAAGGGAACGCGTGCTCCAGAGTCAGAGGGTACGTTTTCCTCTTCGGTCCCATTCGAAAGCGTGCTGGAGTCCACGTGCCGAGTGCACAGCAACCGGAGCCACGGTGATGTTGTTGTTGTTGTTGTTGTTGTTGCCGTCGTCTGCGTCTGGGTTTTTCTTTTCCGACCACATAGTCACGAAAGAGTCTCCTCCGATTCAGAGTCATGAGCTGGTTGGAAAAGTCGAATGTAGAGCCGTCGCTCTGAGATACTTTAAGAGTGTGTGTGTGTGTGTGTGTGTGTGTGTGTGTGTGTGTGTGTGTACATGCTGACACCAGTCTCACACAGACACGCTCTCTCTCCAGTGGGCGTGCTCTTCATTGGGCGCCAGCAGGGGGAAGCATGCCGCGCTCCCTCAGGTGGGAGTGCAGCGTGTGGAAGATGCCGAGCTGCTGGGCGGGATGCAGCAGCAGCAGCTGCTGCAGCACTTTGCTGGGGTTCGGCCCCCTGGAGGCGACAAGAGTGAGACCCCCAGACCAGAGTGAGACCCCCAGACAAGAGTGAGACCCCCAGACAAGAGGGAGACCAACAAAGATCCCAACAAATACATTACAATACAGAAAAACATTTTATTTTATTATTAATTTATAATATATTTATTTTTTCAAATTATATATACATATTTTTATAAATTGTATCTTTTTATATATATATATATGCATACATACACACTTCCATTTTTGAAATATATACTGCATATATTTTTTTAAATTATAAAAGTGGAATATATTATGATTTATTTCTTAAAAGTGAGAAAAGGTCTTGTACCTCACGTGCACAAAATAATAATAATCTACAAAGAAATAAATTATATATAAAAAACCCACATCTTTTATATGCGTTTATAAAAAATTACATTTATTTATTTTTAGAAAAATGGATATTTATATATATATATATAACTCTAATTATTTGTATAAATAAAATATATATAATAATAATTTGTATATATAAATGAATACCTATTATTTTTAATATATATATATATATTCTTATATATTTTGCAAACATTTACACCATTTTTTATTATATATACAGGACTGTCTCAGAAAATTAGAATATTGTGATAAAGTTCTTTATTTTCTGTAATGCAATTAAAAAAACAAAAATGTCATGCATTCTGGATTCATTACAAATCAACTGAAATATTGCAAGCCTTTTATTCTTTTAATATTTAATACTTTTTTAATTGCATTACAGAAAATAAAGAACTTTATCACAATATTCTAATTTTCTGAGACAGTCCTGTATATATATATTTCTTTTTATAAAGTGAAATATACTGCAAATTATTCGTTAAGAGAGGTCTATAAAGAAATAAATTATATATAAAAAACACATCTTTTACATGCGTTTGAAAAAAAGTAAATTTATTAATATATGTTAAAAATATATATTTACATATATAATTTTTTTCATTAAATATATAAAGAAATATCTATTATTTTTAATATATATATATATATATATATATATATTTATTTATTTCCCTCCTCCTCTCACCTGATGAAGCTGGCGATGTAGACGTGGGTGAAGGTGGCCATCAGGTACTGGCAGTCGAATCGATCCATGATGCCGCCGTGACCCGGGATGGTGTTGGCAAAGTCCTGGAGAGGAGACGTGAGGGTGGGGGGGTCACTACACTCAACTCCACCACACGCCGAGGACATTTTAAAAACAGGGGGGCTGGTTCCTTACTTTTATTTTGAAGGCTCGCTTGAAGCCGCTGGCGAAGAAGCCGCCGAACGGCCCGATGAGCGAGCCGAAGGACGAGAGGAAGACGCTGTGGATCTGGAACGGGTACATCTTCACGGTCTTCTGCAGGGGACAGACAGCAGCAGACTGGTTAATGAACAGAAAGAGGCTCCCTCTATCTCCTCTCTTTCCAGATACGATGGAGTTTAAAAGAAGGAAAAGATGTATTTATATATGTTACAAAATATATATTTATAAAAATGTATATTCATATATATTGTCGTCTTTTCTTTTATGAGAGTAAAAAAAAAAAATCTAAAATATGTATTTAGAAAAATGTATATTTATATATATTTCTTTTTAAAATTATGTGTTTATTTTTTAAAGTATTTATATACATGTAAAAATATAGATATAGAAAAAAGAATATTTATTTATATTTATTTTTTAAATATATATATTTTTATTCTCTTTTATGTGTTAAAAACTATTTATATTTATATATATATTTTGAAAAATGTATATTTATTTTTATATGCGTATAAAAAATGTATATTTATATATACATTTTGAAAAATGTATGTTTGTATATATTTCTTTTTTAATTATATACACACACGAGTCTAGAGATTTTTTTTCTTTTATATGCGTTCAATAAAAAAAATTATATTTTGAAAAAATTATATTTATATATATTTCTTTTTTAATTATATATATATATTTTTTCTTTTATATTTGTTGAAACATTTGTTTCATTAATTATTAATCAATTAATTCTATTGAAATATATATTTTTAAATAAAATCTATCTAAACATATTTTAATATACATTTCAGAACATCTCTTATTTGTCCACATGGTCCTGGTACTTTCTGTCCTACCCATGCCAGAATGTTCTGCAGCGCGGCGGGCAGCGTGTACTCCGTCATAACGAAGATCTCCGACGGCTCGCACTCCACCATGAAGCCGTTGGTGTCGCTGTTGAAGCCCACAGGGCACACGAAGGTCTGGAACTGAGACAGCAGGTGGGCCAGCTGGGGGGTAAGAAGGGGGGAGGAGAGGGGGGTTAACGCTCTAATAATGCTAATATGCAAGCGTGGAATATTGCTCGTGACATTTTTCCCTGGTGGACTCACGAAGAAGCCGAAGATCAACGTGCCAAAGAAACCTCCGATGAAGCCCTCCCAAGTCTTCTTGGGGGAGAGCTGAAGGAGGAGGGGTGTGTGTGTGCGGGGGGGGGGCAGAAACACATCGTCATGACATCACCACCAAATACATGCAACCCGGTGTTTATTAATAAATAAAACGTCAAGTCTTGAAGCCGAAGACGAGTTCATCTGCAGAGCTGTTGTTGCGCAGCGTGAGAGAGCTGCTCTGGGAATGTAGACGCTTTCAAATGAGTTTCAATATTGCGCAACAATGTTGTTGATTTTAAACTATGAAAAATCGCGACTACAAAAGACGCTAAATGTAAAAATCATGAGACGGCCCGGCCTGCCTCACCTTGATCAGCGGAGTCCTCCCGAAGAAGAAGCCGAACAGGTAGGCCATGATGTCGTTGCAGATGACGATGGAGATCGGGACAATGAACCTGGAGACAATAGAGAAATTATTATTATAGAAGAATTCTATTATATTATTATAACTCTCTTACAGCGGATGCTTGAAAACAGAATGTGCTTCATTGGGTTTTTATATTAATTGTAGCTTTGTGTCACTTCCTGTTGCATCACTTCACATGTCAGAGGTCATGAGTTCAGAGGTCAGAGGTCACTCACCAGATCATTCCTTCAAACAGGTTCTGGATGACGAGGTGCGACTGAGTCACCACGATCAGCAACGTCACATGAGTCCACGCAAACTGCAACGCAAGAACACTGTGTCACTGGAGAGGAGACAGGCAGACAGACAGAGAGAGAGACAGAGAGAGAGAGAGAGAGAGAGAGAGGCAGGCAGACAGAGAGAGAGAGAGGCAGAGAGACAGAGAGAGAGAGGCAGAGAGGCAGACAGAGAGAGAGACAGAGAGAGGCAGGCAGACAGAGAGAGAGAGAGAGAGAGGCAGGCAGGCAGAGAGAGAGAGAGGCAGAGAGACAGAGAGAGAGAGGCAGAGAGGCAGACAGAGAGAGAGACAGAGAGACAGAGAGACAGAGAGAGGCAGGCAGACAGACAGAGAGAGAGACAGGCAGACAGACAGAGAGAGAGACAGAGACAGAGAGAGAGGCAGACAGAGAGAGAGAGAGGCAGAGAGACAGAGAGAGGCAGGCAGACAGACAGAGAGAGAGACAGGCAGACAGACAGAGAGAGAGACAGAGACAGAGAGAGAGGCAGACAGAGAGAGGCAGAGAGACAGACAGGAAGAGAGACAGAGAGAGGCAGGCAGACAGAGAGAGAGAGAGGCAGAGAGACAGAGAGAGACAGGCAGACAGACAGAGAGAGAGACAGAGACAGAGAGAGAGGCAGACAGAGAGAGGCAGAGAGACAGACAGGAAGAGAGACAGAGAGAGGCAGGCAGACAGAGAGAGAGAGAGGCAGAGAGACAGAGAGAGGCAGGCAGACAGACAGAGAGAGGCAGAGAGACAGAGAGAGGCAGACAGAGAGAGGCAGAGAGACAGAGAGAGAGGCAGACAGAGAGAGGCAGAGAGACAGAGAGACAGACAGAGAGAGAGAGAGAGAGAGGCAGAGAGACAGACAGACAGACAGAGAGAGACAGACAGGCAGAGAGACAGAAGGACAGGAGAAGAGCAGGCGGCAAGTGGTGGAAACAAATTAAAATAAAAAACATTTGGAAAAAAAAAAACATTGACACATTCATCAAACATTTAAAAAAACAAGAATTTTGCAAAATGTCATGATCAAAATCGTTTATGATCAATATCGGCCGATAAAGGAGAAAGCAAAAAAAAGATTGTAGTTTTATTTAAAAGAAATAAAACAAACAATATATGTATATATACATATACACATATATATATATATATACATATATATACATATATGTATATACATACATATACAGGACTGTCTCAGAAAATTAGAATATTGTGAAGTTCTTTATTTTCTGTAATGCAATTAAAAAAACAAAAATGTCATGCATTCTGGATTCATTACAAATCAACTGAAATATTGCAAGCCTTTTATTCTGATTTATTGCTGATTATGGCTTACAGCTTAAGAAAACTCAAATATCCTATCTCTAAATATTAGAATATCATGAAAAAGTATACTAGTAGGGTATTAAACAAATCACTTGAATTGTCTAATTAACTCGAAACACCTGCAAGGGTTTCCTGAGCCTTGACAAACACTCAGCTGTTATAAATCTTTTTTTTTACTTGGTCTGAGGAAATATTAAAATTTTATGAGATAGGATTTTAGAGTTTTCTTAAGCTGTAAGCCATAATCAGCAATATTAAAAGAATAAAAGGCTTGCAATATTTCAGTTGATTTGTAATGAATCCAGAATGCATGACATTTTTGTTTTTTTAATTGCATTACAGAAAATAAAGAACTTTATCACAATATTCTAATTTTCTGAGACAGTCCTGTATACATACATATATGTATATATATATACATACATATATATATATTAGGGCTGTGAAACGATTATAAATTTTAATCAAATTAATCACAGGTTTCTGTGGATTAATCATGATTTATCACATATTACCGATATTCTCGGTATATTTTTGTGAGAACATAAAGATTTATGACAAAAGACGGATATATACATTTATACACAGGGGTGCACATAACTTGCTCACCAGTGTGCGCGCATTGCGGCTGAGCGATGCGCGCGCCGGCATATACAGGACTGTCTCAGAAAATTAGAATATTGTGATGAAGTTCTTTATTTTCTGTAATGCAATTAAAGAAACAAAAATGTCATGCATTCTGGATTCATTACAAATCAACTGAAATATTGCAAGCCTTTTATTCTTTTAATATTGCTGATTATGGCTTACAGCTTAAGAAAACTCAAATATCCTATCTCTAAATATTAGAATATCATGAAAAGTATACTAGTAGGGTATTAAACAAATCACTTGAATTGTCTAATTAACTCGAAACACCTGCAAGGGTTTCCTGAGCCTTGACAAACACTCAGCTGTTATAAATCTTTTTTTTAACTTGGTCTGAGGAAATATTCAAATTTTATGAGATAGGATTTTAGAGTTTTCTTAAGCTGTAAGCCATAATCAGCAATATTAAAAGAATAAAAGGCTTGCAATATTTCAGTTGATTTGTAATGAATCCAGAATGCATGACATTTTTGTTTTTTAAATTGCATTACAGAAAATAAAGAACTTTATCACAATATTCTAATTTTCTGAGACAGTCCTGTATATATATATATATACATATACACATATATATATTAGGGCTGTCAATCGATTAAAAAAAATTAACTAATTAATCGCACATTTTGAAATTCATTAATCGCGATTAAAAGTTATTTTTTCTTCTAAAGACTAAATCTTCTAAATCAGCGATTCCCAACCTGGTGGGCCGCGAAGGTACTGCAGGTGGGCCGCGAGAGGTCATTTACAATAAATAAATAAAATGTTTTTAACTTTCAATTTTGAAAAGTTTGAAATTAATATAAACATATTTATGATTTAAATTACGTGTTATTCTTTTATCTGACCTATTTTTCTGACCGCCAAACAAAACAATGTCAAATGGGGCGCCCTCTTGTAGTATTAGTTGATGTTTTGATCAGAGTTGTGATCAGCGCCGCCGCTCCCATAGTGCACTACGCGCTGCGCGTAGGGCACCAAGTCCTGAGGGGGCTCCACAAAATAGGCAACTAAAAAAATCCTCATAGTTATAATAATTATAATGCCGATATTATTTCAGTCTAGAAATATTAGGCGCCTTTTAGGCATGTATATCACAAAACAGGCAGAACAAGAGATATATTTAGCACCCCCCGTTAACACTTCTCGGGTCGCATCCCTCTGTCTGCCGTGATGCGCGCCGACACATCCGCGCACACAGCAGGGTTTTCCTGGGTCAAAATGGGTCTTCGGTGCTCCCAAAAAAAATGTTTGCGCAGAAGATTTTCAGATTTCAAATTGGGCCGCGGCATTCTTGAGTTTGGGAACCGCTGTTCTAAATGAACGAGTAATCCCTTCAGACAGCGTGTATTTCAGACACTTGTTTAATTGTATTCTTTTTTAAAGACAAAACTTCCCACAGAGCTGTGTTTTCAAAGAGGCTCCTACCTATAAAGGGCCAGTGAGGTATTTAATATTGTGGATGATAAATTGTTTCTTCAGTGAAACATCAGATTAGTAAACAAAGGTGTATTAGAGACCCCATTGGTCCTGTCATCTTTAACATTGAACAACAGCAGAACCAGTGGCCTTGGTAACTGACTGACATTCAAATATGTAATGTTAACCCTCTGGAGGCTGGGGGCATTTTCTCGATTTTACAAAAAAATGTAAATTCACCTTTTAAAGGCTTTTGCATGTGACACACCCCAGTGTTTCCCCCACCATTCTATCAGGGTGAGGCCCCGCCCCCCTGTCATGTTCTCTATCGCGCCAGATTACATCAGAAGTAATGTACGGTTCTTTCCTTAAAGACGTCTTTGTTCTTGTATTAAACTAAACGTCTGTTGTTGGTCGTCTCTACAGCAGCATGTCATTCTGTCTCTACGTGTCGTTAATTCTTCTCGGCTCTCCGTCTCGCCGCAGCGCTCCATGCCGGCATGTCTGCGCGCGCATCGGAGCGGAGCAACAACAAAAAAGTCGCCAGCACCTTCCGCCCCGCGTCACCGACACGTCGCCCTCTGCTTCTCTGTGAATATCGAGGAGCAGACGGGAGGAAGGAGGCGGACTGCCGCGGCTTGACACTCAGGAGTGCAACAACTTCAACGCACACCGGAAGTAAACAAAGTTGCGTTAATTGCGTTAAAATATTTTAGTGCGTTAATCGCGGCCAAATTAATCGCATAGATTAACACGTTAACGCTGACAGCCCTAATATATATATATATATACATACATATACACATATACATATATATCTATTATATAAATATATTATATACAAACATACATATCTATTATATAAATATATGATATAAATATATATAATTATATATAAATAAATATAAATATATATTTATTTAGAAAAAAAATATATATATAAATAGATAAATTATTGGCATTAGTAGTTCAATGATTTATTATAAAATGCTTAGAGTTAGTGTTAAGAAAAGGTCATATTTCATCTCTAATATCTATTTTTATATTGCAGCAAAAACATGTCCATCAAATAGTTATTTATTACAGTGTCCCTCCAAAAACTACAATTAACCAGATTTAATGATCAAATTAAAATGTACCTTAGTGGTGTCAGTATTTTGTTCTCTTGGGTTTTACGATATAATACATAAATAGCAAGGACATTTATAAAAAGTGTCACAAGCATACAAGCAAGTCAAACGAGTCAAGATATCCAAAATAATAACAACACTATAATATGACATTCGTTTCTGATTAAGTTAGTTTAGGATTAAATGAAATGTGGCAACTAAGAGTGCAAACAAATTATTAATAATATTTTATTTGGCGTTGAAAAGACTGAGTCGAACGTTTCTCCGGATTAAATAAATAAATAAATATCCAGGATCATATTCAGCGTATTGGTTGTATTCAAGTGAGCAACAAAAAAACAAATAAAAGATTATTTAAAAAACAAAAACACTTTTCAGATGGATGTTTCAGGAAGTAAGAAGCAGGAGGAGGAGGAGGAGGGGGGGAGGGGATTACTTGGCTGATACACACCATATAAAACTGCAGGCGGTAATGTTTCTTCACTAAACTCAGCACAAACATGCAGAAACCTGTGAAAGAGACAACATGCCGTCAGTGAAACAAAGTATATGGAACATCAACATACATAACACAAGTCACGTCCATAAAATGTACCGAAAACACTGTGTGTAAGGGGGGGGGGGGGGGCGCACACACTTTTATTTTGTTATTTTATTTTCTACAGATTGCATCAGAACGTCCTCGGGGCCGGACACTGACGTTCTGTGTTCAGGCTGCAACAGAACCTCCATTCATCATCGGGAGGGAACCGCAGAGCGAAGAACCAGAAGAGCCGTTCCTCACTTTACATTAATCATTATTATTATTATCACATGAGACATTTCTACTTTGTGTTTTTTTTTCCCTTCAGAATTTTCCCAGTGAATAAAATATTTTAAATGTGTCACTGTTGACATAAACCACACCCGAACTCGTCCTGATGAAGTCGATATTTCAATTAAAAAACTTTATATCCGAAACCATTTAACTTTTAGTTTAAAATTAAACAAAAATAAAAGTAGGGAAAGGTTCTTTTTTTTGTTGCGTTTTTGAGTCACGGTGAGTCTTATTGATTGATATTGGAGAGTTAAAATAATCACTTTCCAGGTTTTCACAAAAAGCTATTTCTTTTTTTTTAGCCTTTTCACAATAAAAGCCCTGGACAGAAACTCTCAAATTCTCTCTATTTATTTCAGTTTAAAGAAGTATCTTGCAGTAGCTTAAAAGGAGACGCAACAGTTTAACTCAGACTATGCTAGTAATGAGTATTTATGTGTTTTTTTATCTGTAATTAAAGCCTTTACCGAGGCTTTTATTTGCTTTTATTTGACTATTGCCAACATTAATATTTCAGCAGGTTTTATGGTTTCATATATTGAACTATGGACTGAGACGTATGCAACGTCTCTGCTGCCCGTTGTGAACCAAATGGAACATTTTAACACAGATTCTCGTCTGCCTCCCTTCTTCTGTACATTTTAAAACAATAAATCAATTGAGCGGCAGTTTAAAATATACATAATTCATAAAAGATACCAAAATAGTGCGTTATTCGAAGAAACTTTCTTAATAGTTTCCACTCGTCTTACCACACACACGGTATGTGAATCATTAGTGTAGCGAGCGTCTTGATAAAAAGGCCATAACTTTATGGTACATCTGTGTGTGTGTGTGTATATGTGTGTGTGTGTGTGTGACCCACCTGCGAGGTACAAGGCGAAGGAGATGAAGCGGTGGTAGCGAGACAGGAACTGCAGAGGCTCCTCCCTCTGCACCAGAGCCCCAAAGTAATCTGCGACCGTTTCCCCGTAGAAGAAATAGTTGACGCAAATTAGGAAGTACCTGAGGCAGTGAAACAGAAGGAATTAAGATTTTTATGATTTCTAGAAAAAACCTCACCCTCTCAGAAATAAGGGTTCCAAAATGTTTTTTTTGTTTCTGAAGGTCTGAGGAGAAGAAAATTGGTAAAGGCTTTAATTACACATAAAAAAACACATGAATACTAATTAATAGCAGGGTTAAACTGTTGCGTCTCTTTTAAGCTACTGCAAGATACTTCGTTCAACTGAAATGAATGAGAGAGAGTTTCTGTCCAGGGCCTTTATTGTGAAAAGGTCAAAACTGTTGCTTTTTGTGGTGGGGGGGTTTCCCTACTGGGACGAGCTAAAGAACACAACTCGGTTCTAGTTAACACCTCGATGCGTACTTGAATCCTCTGTGTGTACTTTGTGCATTTCAGAATGATGTGTGTGTTGGATATCTACATTCCATGCTCGCTGTACATTGACCTCCTGTGTGTGTGTGTGTGTATATTTGTTTGTTTGTTTGTTATGAAGAAATGCCAACAATACAGTGATCTTCGCTCCAGTCTGTGCTTAGCACTGCGATCAAAGTGTGTGTGTTTAGAAAGTGGTGTCCCCATGTGACACCTCCTAGTCAAGGTCCTCACGGGGGTCGATTACAAGTATGCATGTGTGTGTGTGAAGAGATGCAAAAAAGTGCCGTATTTAAAAAAAAGCCTGTTTCAAATAAAAAATGGCTGCACATATCGTTACGCCGTAAAGACGGCTCAGCATGAATGAAGACCTGAACGAGAGAAACACTGCAGTGTTTCAAGGAGTATTTTAGGCAATTTCTTTTGTGAAAAAGGTTGTGAATGTAGACGGGGTAAAAGAAGTTAATAATTTGTTGTCCGTCGCTGGCGGTGCTCAACTCTCGGCTGTGAGTGTAATTCCTGTGTAAAGTACACCGCCTCATGTACAGTAAAATAGCCCCAAAATGTCAAATTTCTATCATATTATACACGATTCAAAATTAAGGAAAAAAAAAAAAATGGAAGTACAATCTGTCACGTATGAACAGCAGCTCTAGAAACAACACAGACATTGTAATGATACACAATCTGGGTGAAAGGTTTCCAGTCTGCGTTCATAATCCATCTGCAGATGACGGCGCGTGTAATAGGCGTTCTCCTCACCAGCTCAGCGTCCGGAACCAGGGCAGCTCGTAGGAGTGGTACACTCGGTAGCCGATGATCTCCTGGAAACACTTGATCTGGACAGTCATGACCTACGTCAGGAAGGAGCAGAGATAGGCCAGTGCTTTAATAACGTTTGACCCCCTCCCCCACGACCAATCAAATCAGAGCGTTTGCTTACCACCAATATTAGAGCGAAGGGTCCCATGTAGATGATGACGCAGAAGCCGGAGATCATGGCCACGGACAGAACCCCTCGGATCCAGTAGTTCTTCCATCTGTGGAGAACGGACACTCGGAATGACCTCATTACATTAATCTATACTTTCATTTGAGTTTATTTAATGGAAGCGAGAGAAGAGAAATACACGATTCACTGTCTGGCTCCAGCTCTATATTTCCGTGAAATTATAAATCTGTTGGAGGTACAGGGCTGACGTGCTGGTGTGTGATCAGCTGATGGTTGATGAGAGGAAGCGTAGAGAATGTGGTTGAAGCGTTTCTCAACGGCTGTCAGGAGAGAGGACCGAACGTCGTCATCAGCTTTTAATAACGGAAACCACCGACATTTAGCCTCAAGATGTTGGCGACAACCCCGATTCTGTTCTTTTGGAACAAGTAGTCCAGACCAGGAACAAGTAGTCCAGACCAGGAACAAGTAGTCCAGACCAGGAACAAGTAGTCCAGACCAGGAACAAGTAGTCCAGACTAGGAACAAGTAGTCGAGACCAGGAACAAGTAGTCCAGACCAGGAACAAGTAGTCCAGCCTAGGAACAAGTAGTCCAGACCAGGAACAAGTAGTCCAGACCAGGAACAAGTAGTCCAGACCGGTACGTCAAACAGAGACCTGTCTGCGGCCCTCTATTTGTGCAAATAGACAGTTTAACCTGGGTTAGCAGTATTAGTATTAGTCACGGATATGTGATATTCTCGTCTTTTATTTATATATATAAAAAAATATATATGTATATATATTTAAATAAATAAGAATATATATATATATGCGATTCTTTTTTATCAATTGTTAACTTTTTATTACCGAACTGTTATGTATTATCAGCTATAGACTATAATTGATTGTAGTTTATTACTGCTGCACTTTGGCATGACCTTTTCCTCCAGGACACTCAGACAATGGAAATCAGCCTTGTGGCTGTAACTGGATGCATTTACATTTACATTTAAAGTGTTCATCAATGTACAGTTTCCCCTCTCAAACAAATAGAAAAAGCTTGAAACTGAGGAACCCCGTTTCTAAAAGCACATGTTCTGCAGCAGAAGGTGAATGTGACAACGTCTTTACGGATTTTACTTCCTGACTTCAACTAGTCAGAAAAATACTTTATTTGACACTACGCACGAATACCAGGTTTAAACAAAGTGGACTCCTGTGTTTGAGTTTAGATTTAAATGTGTGACTAAATAAAACCAAAAAGTATCGATTCCACTGCGATGGGGACGACCTTCTCAAGGAGCGTTCACACCAAAAGCGGATTTTTTTTCCCGCGCGACAGAATCCCATGAAAAGTCAACGGACAGACGCGTGTGGCTGCGATAGACGCGATATTTTCCCGGGCGGCGCGTTTGGGGCGTTGCAATGTGGGCGACGCGTTTACAGCGTTGAAATATTTCAATTTTGAGGCGGTAATCTCGCAACTCGGGTCAATCAGCTCTTGAGTTCCGCTCTCATAGCGCTGGAAGCGGAAGTCTTTCAGGCGTAACAGTAACTTCATCGGTGAAAGTGACCGAGCTGAGTGAGTCTACGGGTGATGTCATGAAAACAAACACGAGGGCGTTAGTGTGTGGGATGTCCACAACAAATATTAAGCAGAACTAGTGGTTAGTTATTCTGGTGGATGAAGGAAATGATAACGGTCTTTACGGAGACGAGACACGGAGATAAGCCCCGCCCCTCGCGGAGCGTTGCGACGCTCATGGTGAGAACACGGCAAATGGTCGAGCGAGTAAACGCACACATTTTGGGCGACGCGAAAAATCGCATCGCTTTTGGTGTGAACAAGGCAGAACCTTCCTAGAGTGGACGAAACAAGAGGAAATAAGAAGAGCCACGCCTTCCCAGAGGCCTCTATCAATGTTTTCCTGATTGTTGTGGTTGAGATGTCGGCTCCATTCTCTGCCCGGAGAATTCTTTGCGTTGAAAGAGATGCCAAAAATAAATTAAAAAACTGCAAGACCTGCAGGAATGCACAAGCGTCTTCGTTCTTCAAGTTTTTCTTGTGTCGCAAATGTCCCACGACTGCAGTTTAATAACAATAAATGAGTGAATCAGAGCCGTTGAGGCCCACATGTACCTGAACGTTTCGCCCAACGACAGAGAGCTCAGAGGACGTGTGGAGACTAGAGGACGCGTGACTAGAGGACGCGTGACTAGAGGACGTGTGACTAGAGGACGTGTGACTAGAGGACGTGTGACTAGAGGACGTGTGACTAGAGGACGTGTGGAGACTAGAGGACGTGTGGAGACTAGAAGACGTGTGACTAGAGGACGCGTGACTAGAGGACGTGTGACTAGAGGACATGTGGAGACTAGAGGACGTGTGACTAGAGGACGTGTGACTAGAGGACGCGTGACTAGAGGACGCGTGACTAGAGGACGTGTGACTAGAGGACGCGTGACTAGAGGACATGTGGAGACTAGAGGACGTGTGAATAGAGGACGTGTGACTAGAGGACGCGTGACTAGAGGACGCGTGACTAGAGGACGTGTGACTAGAGGACGCGTGACTAGAGGACGTGTGACTAGAGGACATGTGGAGACTAGAGGACGTGTGAATAGAGGACGTGTGACTAGAGGACGCGTGACCAGAGGACGCGTGACTAGAGGACGTGTGACTAGAGGACGCGTGACTAGAGGACGTGTGACTAGAGGACGTGTGACTAGAGGACGTGTGGAGACTAGAGGACGTGTGGAGACTAGAAGACGTGTGACTAGAGGACGCGTGACTAGAGGACGTGTGACTAGAGGACATGTGGAGACTAGAGGACGTGTGACTAGAGGACGTGTGACTAGAGGACGTGTGACTAGAGGACGTGTGACTAGAGGACGTGTGACTAGAGGACGTGTGGAGACTAGAGGACGTGTGACTAGAGGACATGTGTCTAGAGGACGTGTGACTAGAAGACGTGTGACTAGAGGACGTGTGTCTAGAGGACGTGTGACTAGAGGACGTGTGTCTAGAGGACGTGTGACTAGAAGACGTGTGACTAGAGGACGTGTGGAGACTAGAGGACGTGTGACTAGAGGACGTGTGTCTAGAGGACGTGTGACTAGAGGACGTGTGACTAGAAGACGTGTGACTAGAGGATGTGTGGAGACTAGAGGATGTGTGACTAGAGGACGTGTGACTAGAGGACGTGTGTCTAGAGGACGTGTGACTAGAAGACGTGTGACTAGAGGACGTGTGGAGACTAGAGGACGTGTGACTAGAGGACGTGTGACTAGAGGACGTGTGGAGACTAGAGGACGTGTGGAGACTAGAGGACGTGTGACTAGAGGATGTGTGGAGACTAGAGGACGTGTGACTAGAGGACGTGTGGAGACTAGAGGATGTGTGGAGACTAGAGGATGTGTGGAGACTAGAGGACGTGTGACTAGAGGACGTGTGACTAGAGGACGTGTGGAGACTAGAGGACGTGTGACTAGAGGACGTGTGACTAGAAGACGTGTGACTAGAAGACGTGTGACTAGAGGACGCGTGACTAGAGGACGCGTGACTAGAGGACGTGTGGAGACTAGAGGACGTGTGACTAGAGGACGTGTGACTAGAGGACGTGTGGAGACTAGAGGATGTGTGGAGACTAGAGGACGTGTGACTAGAGGATGTGTGACTAGAGGACGTGTGACTAGAGGACGTGTGGAGACTAGAGGACGTGTGACTAGAGGATGTGTGACTAGAGGACGTGTGGAGACTAGAGGACGTGTGACTAGAGGATGTGTGACTAGAGGACGTGTGGAGACTAGAAGACGTGACTAGAGGACGTGTGGAGACTAGAGGACGTGTGACTAGAGGACGTGTGACTAGAGGACGTGTGGAGACTAGAGGATGTGTGGAGACTAGAGGACGTGTGACTAGAGGACGTGTGACTAGAAGACGTGTGACTAGAGGACGCGTGACTAGAGGACGTGTGACTAGAGGACGTGTGACTAGAGGACGTGTGGAGACTAGAGGACGTGTGACTAGAGGACGTGTGGAGACTAGAGGACGTGTGACTAGAGGACGTGTGACTAGAGGACGTGTGGAGACTAGAAGACGTGTGACTAGAGGACGTGTGGAGACTAGAGGACGTGTGACTAGAGGACGTGTGACTAGAGGACGTGTGGAGACTAGAAGACGTGTGAATAGAGGACGTGTGGAGACTAGAAGACGTGTGACTAAAGGACGTGTGGAGACTAGAGGACGTGTGACTAGAGGACGTGTGACTAGAGGACGTGTGGAGACTAGAGGACGTGTGACTAGAGGATGTGTGGAGACTAGAGGACGTGTGACTAGAGGACGCGTGACTAGAGGACGTGTGACTAGAGGACGTGTGACTAGAGGACGTGTGGAGACTAGAGGACGTGTGGAGACTAGAAGACGTGTGACTAGAGGACGTGTGACTAGAGGACGTGTGACTAGAGGACATGTGGAGACTAGAGGACGTGTGACTAGAGGACGTGTGACTAGAGGATGTGTGGAGACTAGAGGACGTGTGACTAGAGGACGTGTGACTAGAGGACGTGTGACTAGAGGACGTGTGACTAGAGGACGTGTGACTAGAGGACGTGTGACTAGAGGACGTGTGGAGACTAGAGGACGTGTGACTAGAAGACGTGTGACTAGAGGACGTGTGGAGACTAGAGGACGTGTGACTAGAGGACGTGTGGAGACTAGAGGATGTGTGACTAGAGGACGTGTCACTAGAGGACGTGTGGAGACTAGAAGACGTGTGACTAGAGGACGTGTGACTAGAGGACGTGTGGAGACTAGAGGACGTGTGACTAGAGGATGTGTGGAGACTAGAGGACGTGTGACTAGAGGACGTGTGACTAGAGGACGTGTGACTAGAGGACGTGTGGAGACTAGAGGACGCGTGACTAGAGGACGTGTGACTAGAGGACGTGTGACTAGAGGATGTGTGGAGACTAGAGGACGTGTGGAGACTAGAAGACGTGTGACTAGAGGACGCGTGACTAGAGGACGTGTGACTAGAGGACATGTGGAGACTAGAGGACGTGTGACTAGAGGACGTGTGTCTAGAGGACGTGTGACTAGAAGACGTGTGACTAGAGGACGTGTGGAGACTAGAGGACGTGTGACTAGAGGACGTGTGTCTAGAGGACGTGTGACTAGAGGACGTGTGACTAGAAGACGTGTGACTAGAGGATGTGTGGAGACTAGAGGACGTGTGACTAGACGTGTGTCTAGAGGACGTGTGACTAGAAGACGTGTGACTAGAGGACGTGTGGAGACTAGAGGACGTGTGACTAGAGGACGTGTGACTAGAGGACGTGTGGAGACTAGAGGACGTGTGACTAGAGGACGTGTGACTAGAGGACGTGTGGAGACTAGAGGATGTGTGGAGACTAGAGGATGTGTGGAGACTAGAGGACGTGTGACTAGAGGACGTGTGACTAGAGGACGTGTGGAGACTAGAGGACGTGTGACTAGAGGACGTGTGACTAGAAGACGTGTGACTAGAGGACGCGTGACTAGAGGACGCGTGACTAGAGGACGTGTGGAGACTAGAGGACATGTGACTAGAGGACGTGTGACTAGAGGACGTGTGGAGACTAGAGGACGTGTGACTAGAGGACGTGTGACTAGAGGACGTGTGACTAGAGGACGTGTGACTAGAGGACGTGTGGAGACTAGAGGACGTGTGGAGACTAGAGGATGTGTGGAGACTAGAGGACGTGTGACTAGAGGACGTGTGGAGACTAGAGGACGTGTGACTAGAGGACGTGTGACTAGAGGACGTGTGGAGACTAGAGGACGTGTGACTAGAGGACGTGTGACTAGAGGACGTGTGGAGACTAGAAGACGTGACTAGAGGACGTGTGGAGACTAGAGGACGTGTGACTAGAGGACGTGTGGAGACTAGAGGACGTGTGACTAGAGGACGTGTGACTAGAGGACGTGTGACTAGAGGACGTGTGGCTAGAGGACGTGTGACTAGAGGACGTGTGGAGACTAGAGGATGTGTGACTAGAGGACGTGTGACTAGAAGACGTGTGACTAGAGGACGTGTGACTAGAGGACGTGTGGAGACTAGAGGACGTGTGACTAGAGGACGTGTGACTAGAGGACGTGTGGAGACTAGAGGACGCGTGACTAGAGGACGTGTGACTAGAGGATGTGTGGAGACTAGAGGACGTGTGGAGACTAGAAGGCGTGTGACTAGAGGACGCGTGACTAGAGGACATGTGGAGACTAGAGGACGTGTGACTAGAGGACGTGTGACTAGAGGACGTGTGACTAGAGGACGTGTGGAGACTAGAGGACGTGTGGAGACTAGAGGACGTGTGACTAGAGGATGTGTGGAGACTAGAGGACGTGTGACTAGAGGACGTGTGACTAGAGGACGTGTGACTAGAGGACGTGTGACTAGAGGACGTGTGACTAGAAGACGTGTGGAGACTAGAGGACGTGTGACTAGAAGACGTGTGGAGACTAGAGGACGTGTGACTAGAAGACGTGACTAGAGGATGTGTGGAGACTAGAGGACGTGTGACTAGAGGACGTGTGGAGACTAGAGGACGTGTGACTAGAAGACGTGTGGAGACTAGAGGACGTGTGACTAGAGGACGTGTGGAGACTAGAAGACGTGTGACTAGAGGACGTGTGACTAGAGGACGTGTGACTAGAGGACGTGTGACTAGAGGACATGTGACTAGAGGACGTGTGACTAGAGGACATGTGGAGACTAGAGGACGCGTGACTAGAGGACGTGTGACTAGAGGACGTGTGACTAGAGGACGTGTGACTAGAGGATGTGTGGAGACTAGAGGACGTGTGGAGACTAGAAGACGTGTGACTAGAGGACGCGTGACTAGAGGACGTGTGACTAGAGGACATGTGGAGACTAGAGGACGTGTGACTAGAGGACGTGTGACTAGAGGACGTGTGGAGACTAGAGGACGTGTGGAGACTAGAGGACGTGTGACTAGAGGATGTGTGGAGACTAGAGGACGTGTGACTAGAGGACGTGTGACTAGAGGACGTGTGACTAGAGGACGTGTGACTAGAAGACGTGTGGAGACTAGAGGACGTGTGACTAGAAGACGTGTGGAGACTAGAGGACGTGTGACTAGAAGACGTGTGACTAGAGGATGTGTGGAGACTAGAGGACGTGTGACTAGAGGACGTGTGACTAGAGGACGTGTGGAGACTAGAGGACGTGTGACTAGAAGACGTGTGGAGACTAGAGGACGTGTGACTAGAAGACGTGTGACTAGAGGACGTGTGGAGACTAGAAGACGTGTGACTAGAGGACGTGTGACTAGAGGACGTGTGACTAGAGGACGTGTGGAGACTAGAGGACGTGTGGAGACTAGAGGACGTGTGACTAGAGGACGTGTGACTAGAGGACGTGTGACTAGAGGACGTGTGGAGACTAGAGGACGTGTGACTAGAGGACGTGTGACTAGAAGACGTGTGACTAGAGGACGTGTGGAGACTAGAGGACGTGTGACTAGAGGACATGTGGAGACTAGAGGACGTGTGACTAGAGGACGTGTGACTAGAGGACGTGTGACTAGAGGACGTGTGGAGACTAGAAGACGTGTGACTAGAGGACGTGTGGAGACTAGAGGACGTGTGACTAGAGGACGTGTGACTAGAGGACGTGTGGAGACTAGAGGACGTGTGACTAGAGGACGTGTGGAGACTAGAGGACGTGTGGAGACTAGAGGACGTGTGACTAGAGGACGTGTGACTAGAGGACGTGTGACTAGAGGACGTGTGGAGACTAGAGGACGTGTGGAGACTAGAGGACGTGTGACTAGAGGACGTGTGACTAGAGGACGTGTGACTAGAGGACGTGTGACTAGAGGACGTGTGACTAGAAGACGTGTGACTAGAGGACGTGTGACTAGAGGACGTGTGACTAGAGGACGTGTGACTAGAGGATGTGTGGAGACTAGAAGACGTGTGACTAGAGGACGTGTGGAGACTAGAGGATGTGTGGAGACTAGAGGACGTGTGACTAGAGGACGTGTGGAGACTAGAGGACGTGTGACTAGAGGACGTGTGGAGACTAGAAGATGTGTGACTAGAGGACGTGTGGAGACTAGAGGACGTGTGGAGACTAGAAGACGTGTGACTAGAGGACGTGTGACTAGAGGACGTGTGACTAGAGGACATGTGACTAGAGGACGTGTGGAGACTAGAAGACGTGTGACTAGAGGACGTGTGACTAGAGGATGTGTGGAGACTAGAGGACGTGTGACTAGAGGACGTGTGGAGACTAGAGGACGTGTGACTAGAAGACGTGTGGAGACTAGAGGACGTGTGACTAGAGGACGTGTGGAGACTAGAAGACGTGTGACTAGAGGACGTGTGACTAGAGGACGTGTGACTAGAGGACGTGTGACTAGAGGACATGTGACTAGAGGACGTGTGACTAGAGGACATGTGGAGACTAGAGGACGCGTGACTAGAGGACGTGTGACTAGAGGACGTGTGACTAGAGGACGTGTGACTAGAGGATGTGTGGAGACTAGAGGACGTGTGGAGACTAGAAGACGTGTGACTAGAGGACGCGTGACTAGAGGACGTGTGACTAGAGGACATGTGGAGACTAGAGGACGTGTGACTAGAGGACGTGTGACTAGAGGACGTGTGACTAGAGGACGTGTGGAGACTAGAGGACGTGTGGAGACTAGAGGACGTGTGACTAGAGGATGTGTGGAGACTAGAGGACGTGTGACTAGAGGACGTGTGACTAGAGGACGTGTGACTAGAGGACGTGTGGAGACTAGAGGACGTGTGACTAGAAGACGTGTGACTAGAGGATGTGTGGAGACTAGAGGACGTGTGACTAGAGGACGTGTGACTAGAGGACGTGTGGAGACTAGAGGACGTGTGACTAGAAGACGTGTGGAGACTAGAGGACGTGTGACTAGAAGACGTGTGACTAGAGGACGTGTGGAGACTAGAAGACGTGTGACTAGAGGACGTGTGACTAGAGGACGTGTGACTAGAGGACGTGTGACTAGAGGACGTGTGACTAGAGGACGTGTGGAGACTAGAGGACGTGTGGAGACTAGAGGACGTGTGGAGACTAGAGGACGTGTGACTAGAGGACGTGTGACTAGAGGACGTGTGACTAGAGGACGTGTGGAGACTAGAGGACGTGTGACTAGAGGACGTGTGACTAGAAGACGTGTGACTAGAGGACGTGTGGAGACTAGAGGACGTGTGACTAGAGGACATGTGGAGACTAGAGGACGTGTGACTAGAGGACGTGTGACTAGAGGACGTGTGACTAGAGGACGTGTGACTAGAGGACGTGTGGAGACTAGAAGACGTGTGACTAGAGGACGTGTGGAGACTAGAGGACGTGTGACTAGAGGACGTGTGACTAGAGGACGTGTGGAGACTAGAGGACGTGTGACTAGAGGACGTGTGGAGACTAGAGGACGTGTGGAGACTAGAGGACGTGTGACTAGAGGACGTGTGACTAGAGGACGTGTGACTAGAGGACGTGTGGAGACTAGAGGACGTGTGACTGAGGACGTGTGACTAGAGGACGTGTGACTAGAGGACGTGTGACTAGAGGACGTGTGACTAGAGGACGTGTGACTAGAGGACGTGTGACTAGAGGATGTGGAGACTAGAAGACGTGTGACTAGAGGACGTGTGGAGACTAGAGGATGTGTGGAGACTAGAGGACGTGTGACTAGAGGACGTGTGACTAGAGGACGTGTGGAGACTAGAAGATGTGTGACTAGAGGACGGTGGAGACTAGAAGACGTGTGACTAGAGGACGTGTGACTAGAGGACGTGTGACTAGAGGACATGTGACTAGAGGACGTGTGGAGACTAGAAGACGTGTGACTAGAGGACGTGTGACTAGAGGATGTGTGGAGACTAGAAGACGTGTGAATAGAGGACGTGTGGAGACTAGAGGACGTGTGACTAGAGGACGTGTGACTAGAGGATGTGTGACTAGAAGACGTGTGACTAGAGGACTTGTGACTAGAGGACGTGTGCAGACTAGAGGACGTGTGACTAGAGGACGTGTGGAGACTAGAGGACGTGTGACTAGAGGACGTGTGGAGACTAGAAGACGTGTGACTAGAGGACGTGTGACTAGAGGACGTGTGTCTAGAGGACGTGTGACTAGAGGACGTGTGACTAGAAGACGTGTGTCTAGAGGACGTGTGACTAGAGGACGTGTGGAGACTAGAGGACGTGTGACTAGAGGACGTGTGGAGACTAGAAGACATGTGACTAGAGGACGTGTGACTAGAAGACGTGTGTCTAGAGGACGTGTGACTAGAGGACGTGTGGAGACTAGAGGACGTGTGACTAGAGGACGTGTGACTAGAGGACGTGTGACTAGAGGACGTGTGGAGACTAGAGGACGTGTGGAGACTAGAGGACGTGTGACTAGAGGACGTGTGACTAGAGGACGTGTGACTAGAAGACGTGTGACTAGAGGACGTGTGACTAGAGGACGTGTGACTAGAGGACGTGTGACTAGAGGATGTGTGGAGACTAGAAGACGTGTGACTAGAGGACGTGTGGAGACTAGAGGATGTGTGGAGACTAGAGGACGTGTGACTAGAGGACGTGTGACTAGAGGACGTGTGGAGACTAGAAGATGTGTGACTAGAGGACGTGTGGAGACTAGAAGACGTGTGACTAGAGGACGTGTGACTAGAGGACGTGTGACTAGAGGACATGTGACTAGAGGACGTGTGGAGACTAGAAGACGTGTGACTAGAGGACGTGTGACTAGAGGATGTGTGGAGACTAGAAGACGTGTGAATAGAGGACGTGTGGAGACTAGAGGACGTGTGACTAGAGGACGTGTGACTAGAGGATGTGTGACTAGAAGACGTGTGACTAGAGGACTTGTGACTAGAGGACGTGTGCAGACTAGAGGACGTGTGACTAGAGGACGTGTGGAGACTAGAGGACGTGTGACTAGAGGACGTGTGGAGACTAGAAGACGTGTGACTAGAGGACGTGTGACTAGAGGACGTGTGTCTAGAGGACGTGTGACTAGAGGACGTGTGACTAGAAGACGTGTGTCTAGAGGACGTGTGACTAGAGGACGTGTGGAGACTAGAGGACGTGTGACTAGAGGACGTGTGGAGACTAGAAGACATGTGACTAGAGGACGTGTGACTATAGGACGTGTGACTAGAGGACGTGTGGAGACTAGAGGACGTGTGACTAGAGGACGTGTGACTAGAGGACGTGTGGAGACTAGAGGACGTGTGACTAGAGGACGTGTGACTAGAGGACGTGTGACTAGAGGACGTGTGGAGACTAGAGGACGTGTGACTAGAGGACGTGTGACTAGAAGACGTGTGACTAGAGGACGTGTGGAGACTAGAGGACGTGTGACTAGAGGACATGTGGAGACTAGAGGACGTGTGACTAGAGGACGTGTGACTAGAGCACGTGTGACTAGAGGACGTGTGACTAGAGGACGTGTGACTAGAGGACGTGTGGAGACTAGAAGACGTGTGACTAGAGGACGTGTGGAGACTAGAGGACGTGTGACTAGAGGACGTGTGACTAGAGGACGTGTGGAGACTAGAGGACGTGTGACTAGAGGACGTGTGGAGACTAGAGGACGTGTGGAGACTAGAGGACGTGTGACTAGAGGACGTGTGGAGACTAGAGGACGTGTGGAGACTAGAGGACGTGTGACTAGAGGACGTGTGGAGACTAGAGGACGTGTGACTAGAGGACGTGTGACTAGAGGACGTGTGACTAGAGGACGTGTGACTAGAGGACGTGTGACTAGAGGACGTGTGGAGACTAGAGGACGTGTGACTAGAGGACATGTGGAGACTAGAAGACGTGTGAATAGAGGACGTGTGGAGACTAGAAGACGTGTGACTAAAGGACGTGTGACTAGAGGACGTGTGACTAGAGGACGTGTGACTAGAGGACGTGTGACTAGAAGACGTGTGACTAGAGGACGTGTGACTAGAGGACGTGTGACTAGAGGACGTGTGACTAGAGGATGTGTGGAGACTAGAAGACGTGTGACTAGAGGACGTGTGGAGACTAGAGGACGTGTGGAGACTAGAGGACGTGTGACTAGAGGACGTGTGGAGACTAGAAGACGTGTGACTAGAGGACGTGTGGAGACTAGAAGACGTGTGACTAGAGGACGTGTGACTAGAGGACGTGTGACTAGAGGACATGTGACTAGAGGACGTGTGGAGACTAGAAGACGTGTGACTAGAGGACGTGTGACTAGAGGACGTGTGGAGACTAGAAGACGTGTGAATAGAGGACGTGTGACTAGAGGACGTGTGACTAGAGGACGTGTGACTAGAAGACGTGTGACTAGAGGACTTGTGACTAGAGGACGTGTGCAGACTAGAGGACGTGTGACTAGAGGACGTGTGGAGACTAGAGGACGTGTGACTAGAGGACGTGTGGAGACTAGAAGACGTGTGACTAGAGGACGTGTGACTAGAGGACGTGTGTCTAGAGGACGTGTGACTAGAGGACGTGTGACTAGAAGACGTGTGTCTAGAGGACGTGTGACTAGAGGACGTGTGGAGACTAGAGGACGTGTGACTAGAGGACGTGTGGAGACTAGAAGACATGTGACTAGAGGACGTGTGACTAGAGGACGTGTGGAGACTAGAGGACGTGTGGAGACTAGAGGACGTGTGGAGACTAGAAGACGTGTGACTAGAGGACGTGTGACTAGAGGACGTGTGACTAGAGGACGTGTGTCTAGAGGACGTGTGACTAGAGGACGTGTGACTAGAAGACGTGTGACTAGAGGACGTGTGACTAGAGGACGTGTGGACTGAGGCCTCAAACTGAAAGGAGAGGGACCGGCTGACACAAGATTAGTGCGTCCCTCCTCGTGAGCCTTTAAGCTCGTGACCTCCACTTCACAAGAAGACTCTCCAACGTCTTCAAGAACAACGACCGCACGCTTATTGTTCTCATGACGATTCTGTTGGTGTAAAGTTTTAACTTCGGACATTAGTTTATCTCCTCACTACACCATATATCTCCTTAAATGTTGCTTATTCTCCAGGAATTAAATAGAAATTGGTCCAAGAAGAATAGTAGCACTCCAAGAACTATTCTTCTTGCAGAGGTTCTATTCTTCTTGCAGACATACTATTCAAGAAGAGTACTACTGCAAGAAGAATAGTACCACTGTAAGTTTTCTTAAAGGGTACCTGTAGTGCAAAACAACAACGTGCTACATCCATTCGGCGCATCAAATAAATCATATTTACCCCGCCGCTATTGTCAACAAGTCACGCATAGCCCGAGGATTTACATTTCTTTGTCAACATTCCGAGTCCGTGAACGCTTCAGGGCGCAGCCATTTTGCTAGTTATTTACTCATGTCAAAGCTAACTATGACGTTGAGTCGTTGAAAGGAATTCAGCCAATCCGGAGCCACTTCTACACGCGTTGCTTCTTGGGATAGATCGGTGGCCTCAAGAATTACACAATCTATATCAGGGATGCTCAATACGTCGATCGCGGCGACCTGCCAGTCGATCGCGGCGTAGTATTGGTAGATCGCATGACATTAAAACAAATTGGCCCGCCCCCCTGTCACTTTCTCTATAGCGCCACATTACAGCAGCAGCATGTCATTTCTGTCTCTACGTGTCGCGTTGACAGTCCTCTGCCCGCCGTCTCGTGCGCCGCGGAGCTCCCGACACCGGTTTGCGCGCATCGGGACGGAGCAAAGAAAAAGTCACTAGCACCCCCGAACATGTCGGCCGATCATTGCATCAATGAAAGACATCTCCAGCGCTGGCTTATGCGCGATGTAGCTATCAAGCTCACTCTTTTGTGTGAAGCAGATGAGGTCTAATGACACTATATCATCGGACATAAGTTCGTGCTCTTTACAACAAATGCACTCTATGTCTGTTTTTTGTGGCACACATTTCCCACAACTGCACCAAACGTCCGCCGACTTGCGTGCACGGTCCGCACGGTGAAGCATCTGGACCGGCGGTCCTTCGGCATCAACTTCATCAGAATCATCGCTGTCACAATTCACTAAATGGGGATAGTCTGCTTTTAAAGGTTCAAACAAGTATCCAGTTGCTGAATCAGACAATCTTTCATCGTCCATATTCTCAATCTCTCAGCATTTGTTTGCGAGCGCTCGACGTTGTTTACATTGGTTTCTGAACACATCCGCTGTGGCTGGCTGTCGATCTCTCAACGATCTGACGTCACACCACCCGCGACATATTCAAGCTCCAGTGCAATGTCGCATGTCGGAGTTGAGGACTTTGAACAGCCTAAACTACGTATTGTTATTGAATACTGGACCGTCAGTGCATGAATAACCTTTAGAAACACATTATCTTTTGATCTGGCTACATATTCGCTTTCACTACAGGTACCCTTTAAATTAAAGCTACTACTGTCAAAGACAGAGAGAAGCTGTCCTGCATGCTGCTTATGAGTTATGATAATAAGGATTCCATGCTTGATGTGGGGCGTGTCGGCTGAACTGGATTCCTCCGGCCTCGCCCGCTGATTCAAGTTTTACCACAAACGACAAACAACTATGTCACCGTTTGTCTTTGCGCCTGATCGCCGTGGGGTGAAACACAAAAGTTGCCTCACTTAACTCCTCCGCTGGAGAGCGGCAGTTACATTTCAGAAGCAGAAAAACGAATAAATCAACTTCTTTATTTGGGGACTAAATTCAAGAGGGAATTAAAAAATAAAACCAACAGAAAGCTAAAACAAGAAGATCAAAAGCTCAGAACCTTTTGTGAACGACGATGCAACTAACGAGTCTCTGCAAGGATCTATTGTCCGGTGCACTTAACCCACGTTCACCTTAAACCCTGTCGGGGTCTCCTCAGGAGAGACGCAGGGGCCGAACCGGCTCATTGCAGCGGTAGGTTATTTGGGTCGGTCCAACCTGCAGTTTATACATCCAGTGAACTCTTTATTTGGCTCTGATTTTTTAACATTCATGCAAATCATTTTATTTTCAAATATTTTTTTTTAAAAGCTCCTGGTTTTATTTTCTGAAACACGATGAGTTTGAAGGTTAGCAGAGGGGGCGGAGTCTTGTTTCCATCTTACTAAACTTAGACTATGAAGGTGCTACGTGTTAACGGGCCCTTGATCCACAGCAGAATCGAACACGCGGCGCTCTTGCTTGACCCGTGTACCTGGGCGGCAGGCCCTCCAGAGCCTTGTTCAGGTACTGCGGCGTGTTGTCCGTGGAGAGGGGAACATCCGGAGCGTCGGATTTGGAGTCGCTTTCTCCCTCCGCGTCGCCTTGCAGGCCCAGCCTGTCGTCCCCATCTGCCTCCTGCACGCACGCACGCACACACACACACACACACACACACACAGACATTCAAATACTGGGTTCAGGCGGCGAGCGTTTCGGGTAAGAAAAGGAGATGCAAATGACAGATTAATGTCGAAGTAGTCAAATAGAGTCTCAACGGAGTCTCAACCAGTCCGGGCTGGCATTCACGGTGATCGGCCACGAAATGTGGGAGGAGCATGCTGGTGGTCCCGCCTCCTGTTATTCAAAGTCGGTTGAATAAAGCCGGTTTAAAAAAAACAAAAAACATTTTTATTGGTCAAAAATGGCCGCCAGACGTAACTGACGGTTAATTAATATCACCTTTATTTAAGTCTATAAGAATATATATTAAAAAATCACAAAGATGAATTATTCTAGCAGATTAAATTGTAAGAAATTACGTTTAAAAAGTAAATTTTGTGAATTTCTTTCTGCAGAAAAAAATAATATCCATCCACCCAACCATTATCAATACTGCTTCATCCTCATTAGGGTCGCGGGGCGCTGGAGCCGACCCCAGCTGACATCGGGCGAAGGCAGGGGACACCCTGGACAGGCCGCCAGTCCATCCAGGGCTCACATAGAGACATACAACCATTCACTCTCAAATTCACACCTACGGGCAATTTAGACATCAATTAACCTGACTGCATGTCTTTGGACTGTGGGAGGAAGCCGGAGAACTGGGAATTGAACCCACGGCCCTCTTGCTGTGAGGCGACAGTGCTAGCCACTACACCACCGTGCAGCCCCTAAAATAATATATGTATTTTTTTTTAAAGGCCAATCAGTGAATTTATTTTTAGCCTTTGTATAATATGAGCTACAATTTTTAGTACGCTGTTCTTTAAAAACAGTAGACTGGTGATGTTTAGTATTCATAACTACCAACACTAATAGTTCTTATGTTTCTCAAATTAAGACCAGTGCATGAAATATGACAAAAAATGCAGTTATACATATATACATTAATAACTGCATTTATATTCTCACTTTCCATCCTCTGATTTTTGTACAATATGTTTTATAATGAATACAAATGTTCTGTTGCCTTCTGAAGCGGCCTGCACTAAAATACACTTTTATATATTTGAAAAGGGGAATAATGACATAATTGGAAAAATGCTTCATATTAAAAAAAGGCAAACTAGAAGCTTGAAGCTGGAGGATTAGCTGAAAGGCTACACCTGGCGCCTGCAGGTGAGTGGCCTCCCAATGAGCATCAATGAATCTTTAATCTGGATTTAGACCCAGAAGCACACGCTTAAAAACCACAACTCACCCTCTGATTGAGTCACGTTCACCACGGTTATTGTAATATTCTTCTTAAGAGGTCATTTGTATATTTAAAGTATAATGTTTGGTACGTTGCAGCTAAAATAAAAGCTTCCGGGAGCCGCAGTGTTTCAGAGTTTACAGCAAAACGAGGTCGTCGTAATTAAAAAAGTCAGCACAAAATCTGGGACTGACCTAAAAAATGCATTTTATTTACCATCTTTTAAATAATTTATTGAGATATCGTGGGACAGTCAAAATCCATCAAAAAAACAACAACCTGTTTTTGAGATTAAGCTCTTAATTAACTGAGATACTCAATGTGTCACTTAATTAATCCACCAAAGAAATATAAACAAAAACCATGCGGTCATATCATATATATAGATATACTACTTATTTACTGGATTACCAGAAAACGTGCTGCATCGGGATAAGTGATACCGGGACAGAAGGTACACGTTCTCTCTCTTTTTCTTTCCTTTCATGGCTGCTTTCACTCTCGAACGTGGCTAAAAACGGTCAGCGGGAGCACCGGGGTTGAAGATCAGAGAGCTTTACTTCAATATATATATATATATATATATACTGTATATATATAATCAAGGGAGGGGATGGGGTCACCTGGGTTGGCGCTCAGGAGGGTGGAGGAGGAGGAGGTGGAATTGAAGATTTTTCCTCCTGGGGTTTGAATGAGGAAGTTAGACTGACCAGTGGTCTCCATATAATAGCTTTCTTTTGGAATAATCAATGAACTCCAGACACGACAAGATAATGATGAATTGACACATAAATACCATCCAGGGTTCATCCACATGACCAATGAACAGGGTTCATCCACATGGTGACCAATGAACAGGGTTCATCCACATGACCAATGAACAGGGTTCATATACATGGTGACCAATGAACAGGGTTCATACACATGGTGACCAATGAACAGGGTTCATCCACATGACCAATGAACAGGGTTCATACACGTGGTGACCAATGAACAGGGTTCATCCACATGGTGACCAATGAACAGGGTTCATACACATGGTGACCAATGAACAGGGTTCATACACATGGTGACCAATGAACAGGGTTCATCCACATGACCAATGAACAGGGTTCATACACATGACCAATGAACAGGGTTCATCCACATGACCAATGAACAGGGTTCATCCACATGACCAATGAACAGGGTTCATACACATGGTGACCAATGAACAGGGTTCATCCACATGACCAATGAACAGGGTTCATACACATGACCAATGAACAGGGTTCATCCACATGACCAATGAACAGGGTTCATACACATGACCAATGGGGTTCCAGGTCTTTAAACTAAATTTTCATGTCAAAATATTTTGTGAAATCTCAGTGTAAACATGAAAAAGTGATAAAATGTTGTGTTTAAACAGTTAATGAGAATTCTAAAGCATACAGTTTATAACCTTAAATGAAATAAATGAATGAGACGATAGTTTTGATTAAAATAATAAACATGTACCGGGTTTTTTTCTCAGCTAAGATGCGTTCACTTGCAGCGGGAAATAATTGCGATTATGAGAGTATGCCAGCTTATATTTTAAATATTATTCTTTTAAAAAGCATATTAATTATTTAAAACTCAGTGTAAATGAACATGTGAATATAACACATTTCCAGGACTTTCCCAAAGCTTTGGTTGATTTTTTTCCATGACTTTTCCAGGTTTTCCATGACCGTAAGAACCCGTATCATCCGAACAACCTTCTTCTATTTAGGTCATCATAAAATAAAAAAATAAAGATAGAAGCAGAGATTCCAGCTTCATAATCCATTCATCCTTCTCTCCTCGTGAAAAGGGACTTTTAGAGCCCACTCGGTTTGTCACGAGTCGATTTGATGAATCGACGCTTTGTTAAAGATTTGCTGATTTTCCGGTTTCACATCATCTTTAAGTGAATGGTTTGGGGTTTGTCGGACATATTCTAGAAGAGGAAACACTTTTCATTGGTCCACAATAACGTCAGGGGTCAACGGTTCGATCCCCGCTCTCCCCGTTAGTTGCATGTTGAAGTTCCCTTGAGCAAGGCACTGAACACCCAGTTGCTCCACTGAAGAATGTACCCAACATTCAGCACTTTTCTTCTTATGCACAAGTGAATTGTTTACGGCTTAATGTGCTCGAGATTGTTAATTAAACTGTCAACGTTAATCTTTTTATGAAGTAAAGTCTGCCGACCGCTGTGTAAAAACCTCCTAGACAAACACAGCAAACCAAGTTATAGTAGACCAAGTTCCTTATTTATTTATATATATATGACACTACCTTATTTAAGGTAGTACAACATGTAAAACATGCTTTGGTGTTTCATGTTTGATCGCTCTGTCAAACAAAATTAGAGAAATACGGTTTTAATTTAAATCAAACACCATTACGAAGCTTGTTTACACGATATTTAATAAATGCTAGAAAACAACAAGTGTGTGTGTGTGTGTGTGTGTTTGGACGAATGGGAATAAAACAAACTGTTCATTGGTTGTAAAGACAACACGTCTACGACGGCCGTGATCCAAGATGTCGACGGTGAAATGGCGGCTTCAAGACGGCGGCCCACAAACCGCCCGTACGTAGGAACAACTTGGCTAGAGCAGGAAAAATGTGTTTGTACATCCGACGGAAAATTAACCGTGAACAATTAAAAGGAGGGGGGGGGGGGGGGTAAACGGTGCTAGTAATTCCTCAATATTTTCATTCAAAATTTAAGGTTCCAAAATGTACAACAAAAATCCTGTTTTAGATTTTTTTGAACTTAAAGCGACAGACAGGTTTTGAATCCACAATCGAGGGCGTATAAAATCTGAGCGTCTCATTTCAATCAGACAAAACGATAACAACTTTGTGAGACCATTACACAATATTATCATCATTACCAGTATCGTGTTTCAGCATCTTCAGACAGAGAAGACGCCATTGAGAGAGAGACACAGGAAACTGACAGACTGAATAATTAACCAATGTAAATATTGGCCAAGCAGACAGCACACATGGACGTGTGAATATACACAAACAAATATAAATATGAGCCTGTGTGTGATCTTCACTCTTCTTTCGCGCCTCACGTGAACACGATCTGCTCGGATGACACAACAAAGTGACCCTTTGACCTCCAGGACTAAAAACGCTCTCTGAAGCGCCTCTGATGAAACGTCTGCTTTCACACACACACACACACACACACACACACACACACACACACACACACACACACACACACACACACACACACACACACACACACACACACACACACACACACACACACACACACACACACACACACACAACTCTGTTGGCTCCGTCTGGTCTGAATCTTTAAAGGAGAATGTGTTCGTTGGATTCAGAGGTACTCGACGTCTAAATAGAAGTCACAAGGACTCACAAGTAGTTCATTAACTCCCTGGAGGTTAGGCGGCACAAAGACTACAGCATATGTATATGTGCCTTATCTCCTGAGATAGTCACGGAGAGGAGAAGCCCCTCCCCCTTTAGACAAACAATGTCTCCAGACCACGAGTTACATACAATGAGTATACAATGGAAGAAACCATTTCTCTGAAGCCACGATGTGTGCAATCGGTACCAGGATGTTCTCACAGCGGTAATGTCGCAGTATTGTGTTCCTCAACTGCGTCGACACAAACATCAGCGGCGTCCGTTTAGGGGCGTCCGTCTAAAGGGGGTTGTTCTAGGGTCCTCCGTCTAGGGGCCTTCGTCTAGGGGCGTCCGTCTAGGGGCGTCCGTCTAGGGGCCTCCGTCTAGGGGCGTCCGTCTAGGGGCCTCCGTCTAGGGGCGTCCCTCTAGGGGCGTCCGTCTAGGGGCCTTCGTCTAGGGGCGTCCGTCTAGCGGCGTCTGTCTAGCGGTATCCGTCTAGCGGCGTCTGTCTAGGGGCCTTCGTCTAGGGGCGTCCGTCTAGCGGCTTCTGTCTAGCGGCGTCTGTCTAGGGGCCTTCGTCTAGGGGCCTTCGTCTAGCGGTGTCCGTCTAGCGGCTTCTGTCTAGGGGCCTTCGTCTAGGGGCGTCCGTCTAGGGACGCATCTGAACTGAAAAGACATACCGGTAAATGTTTATTATTTTAATCAAAACTATTGTCTCATTTATTTATTTCATTTAAGGTTATAAACTGTATGCTTTATAATTCTCATTAACTGTTTAAACACAACATTTTATCACTTTTTCATGTTTACACCGAGATTTCACAAAATATTTTGACATGAAAATTTAGTTTAAAGTCCTGGAACCCCATTGGTCATGTGTATGAACCCTGTTCATTGGTCATGTGGATGAATCCTGTTCATTGGTCACCATGTGGATGAACCCTGTTCATTGGTCAGCATGTGTATGAACCCTGTTCATTGGTCAGCATGTGGATGAACCCTGTTCATTGGTCACCATGTGTATGAACCCTGTTCATTGGTCACCATGTGTATGAACCCTGTTCATTGGTCAGCATGTGTATGAACCCTGTTCATTGGTCAGCATGTGGATGAACCCTGTTCATTGGTCACCATGTGTATGAACCCTGTTCATTGGTCACCATGTGTATGAACCCTGTTCATTGGTCACCATGTGTATGAACCCTGTTCATTGGTCATGTGTATGAACCCTGTTCATTGGTCACCACGTGTATGAACCCTGTTCATTGGTCAGCATGTGTATGAACCCTGTTCATTGGTCAGCATGTGGATGAACCCTGTTCATTGGTCATGTGTATGAACCCTGTTCATTGGTCAAAAAAACAAAAACAAAACACACACACACACACAAAATGGTGTGACATTCCCGGACCGCGACGAGGACGTGAACCTCGCACCGAACACACACGAGCCGTGTTATTACGTCCTGCTCACGCGCTGACAGTCGTGTCAGGATTAACCCCGCGAGCTAACTGACAGCTCAGCTCGCTCGGCTGGTTCGCCAACGGGTGAGAACACGAACCGGACTAACTAGTTATTTATTGGAGGAGGAGGAGGAGGGGGTAATGGCGAGGTTTCGAGGGGGGGGGGAGTCGCCGCGGTGCCGGTTTACCTTGTCGCTGGTATTGTCGGTGCTGTCCGGGTCTCCTCCGCCGGCGCCTCGCCTCCTCAGCTCCGTCATGTTTCGCTCGTTTTCGTTAATGTGTCACATAAGCCGAGTCCGAGAGGGAGGGAGGGGGGGGGGAGAAAGGGGGAGTTTGGAGTGGTGGTAGGGTAATAAATCCTGATTGTTTTCTCCTCAGGTGAAGTCCTGGAAACACCCGGGTTTCTGACTGTAAAGCTCGGTCCGTGAAGAAGGTCAGCGTCCCTGAAAGTCAGCCGTAGAAGCGCCGCATTGACACCGACCGCTGTACTGCGCGTGTTTGTTTATCACCGCAGTCCCCGGTCGTTGGCTCCGCCCACCGGAGTCAAGCTTTTATAGACAGCTTCCGGGTGGGGTGAGGAAGTGACCTCCAGAGTAAAAGCTTATGGTGAACTCACTTTCATGTATGTATCTGTCTTCTTTCCTTCATTACACACAACCAGAGAGAAATGCAGATCACATGGAATAAATCTAATGTACATACACATTTTACAAACAATATTTTAAGTATACATTGTAATCATTACATTATAATCATACCTAAATCCTTATGAAATATATCTAGAAGTATTTGAATAAAATCTTTAACTTTAGCTTGTGAATTTCCACTGAGATAAATGCAGGTATATCTTAACATTATAAAATTATGTATTTGTTGAAGTATTTTAGAGTAAAGAGTTGCCTCCAAATTAATGCATCAGTATAATATACCAATAATCTAAGAAATAAAGTATTTATTGTGAGGAATAGTCCTTTTTAATTTATTTTAAAGTAACTTCCGGTCTGTGTTTCTCTGTCCAACTTCACACGGGGCTGCTGCTGCGGTGAAGACGGCCTCTCTCTCTTTGGTCTAATCAATGCTCGCTCGACCATCGGCCTCTTTTCATGCTGCAGTTGAAACAACTACCAGTAAATAATCAAACTTTGACCCGTTGAATGGTCTAATAGTGTCAGTGTACCGTGTTGCGTTGAATGTCAATACTGTAAAACAGTTTTATTAAATAAACTTTTTTCATCTGCGTAAAATCTTTATTATTAAACTTTCAGATTTCCCCCGAAATATTGATTAACGGTAAAATACCATTTATATAGTGTACATTAAATAAAATGAAATTAATTACAGTTGCTAAAATATTTAAAAGTGGATCAATTAGTTTGACTTTGTAACTCACAAATTGAATCTTTGTTTAATAAAAAGTGTCAAATTTGCTGATAAAGCTATCAACAAAACCATCACTTAATTATACTTTTATAAATAAAGATAATATATATATATTTTTTAGTCATACTTTTCAGATTTTCTTTCCTGCCCCTTAATTTACAAAATATTGCCCCTAAAATTGAAGAAGTCAGTCAGTTTTGTTTTTTTGGTGGTAAACAGCAATTATTTATTGAAATTAAATAAAAAAAGAATAAGTACCAGATCTATTGCATTATTGTAACATGTTGTTTCTGTAAGGGGGGGGGAGGGTACTCTACTGTTTGTTTACTCTGGTAGGATGCCGTGAACACAAATATACAGGAACATTCAGCTATCACAGATACTGTAGTAATGCAGTCGAATACAAGACCACCAAAATAAAATGCAACATTTTATCTTTTTTTCTTCTTCTTCATTTTGTCTTTAAAATGTTTTTTTCTTCTTCTTCTTCCATAAAGAGTAGAAAAGTCCTCCCAGAGTCGGGGGACACGACCTCCGGCTCACAACTCAGACAACGAACCTCCCGAACAAAAAAAACAAAAATAATAATAATAATGCTGAGAACATGAACAATGCACCGACACAGAAAGTCAGCTGTGTTAATAGACATGCAACAAGTCACCAAACTTGCTGAAATCGCAATAATAAAATCATTAAAAAAATAATAATCTAGAACTAGTTATAATAATTGCATAAATACTTTGTACAGTTTCGTGACACGCAACTTTCTGTTAAAAAGGACGAGACGTGAAGCGCTGCCCCTCTTGCCTCTGTACACGTGGAGGTGAAGAACGACTCTTGATTGACAGAAGCCTGAACGGCTCGATGTCAAGCAAAGACTCCGGGACACGGAGAATGATTAGAATTACATCATTATTATTATTAATATTATAACGACGTCAGCTGAGGTGTTTAAGTGTCTTCTGTTCTTTTACGTTTTGTGGACTCTGGAGACGAGTGGGAGAATAAAAGAAACAAGTTCTCTCTGGGAGGGGGGGGGGGGAGAGAAAGAGAGAGGGAAAGTGAGAAAGAAACAAGAAACAAGAAAAGAGAGAAAGAAAGATACAAGAAAGAGAGATATAGAAAGAAACCAGAAAGAAGGAGAGAAAGAAAAAGGGAGAAAGAGAAAGAAACGAGAGAAAGACACAAGAAAGAGAGAGAAATAAAGGGAGAAAGAAAGAAAGAGAGAAGGAAAGCGAGAGAGAAAGAAGCACTTGAATGTGCCATTGCAGAACCTCCAGCAAAAGAAAACAGACTTACATTAAAACTCTTATTGTGAAACATCACATTTAAATATATATATATATATACATATAACATGGAGGTCAACCGGAAGTTGTTGTTTTTTAGATCTTTCTGCATATTTCATATTTAAATCTCCGCCGTACATTTGAACAACAAGCTCATGTTTGTTCATCTCTGTGTGTCTGAGTGTCGGATTGCCCCACGCTATCAACGTGTCATCAAACTACACACAGCTTCAGCCAATCAAACTCCTGATGACTTCCAGAACCCAGTGACTTTATTAAAGTTGCTTGAGTCTAAAACGTCTTCATTGCTTCCTCTGCGTCAGGATTTTGGAAATTAATCGAAATCATAATTTCATAAAGCGTGAAAGAATAATTAACATCTTCTAGAGGAGGAAAACAACAACAAGGACAACAAACAGTAAACAAAGAGTCCCTTTTAGAGTGCGTTGAAAACTAAATGTGCAGCGACTTTAAGAAACTAATATATATATATATTTTTTACATGATGTTTTTCTCTCAAAATGCATCTTAATGATATGGTTTAAAAACATTAGAATAAAATCTAGAATGACGACGACGTGAAGCAGCGACAACAACAACAAGGGAAATAATATAAACGGACAGAACCGATGATTCTTTAAAGAAAGTCATGATAATAAAACATATAAATCTCTCTGTGACGGCAAAGAAAATAACAAAAGATAACAAAAATAAGTCATTTTGCATTAACTAGACACACACACACACAGTCACACACACACACTCTCATACACATACACACTTTAGTTCTTAAAGCCGGTTAGTCGCTATGTTACAGGCTATTTAGTTTTTTCTCTATCTCACGACCTCATTTCTTTTTTGTTGTTTGTTTGTTCTGCGTTTTTGTTCCTGGTGAAATTAAAAAGGCCGTGGTAAATATTTACAATATTAACAAGTTTTGTTATGTGTGGCGGTGAAAGGAGGAGGCAGAGCTTCTTCTTCCTGGTCTTGATCTCAAAAGCAAAATAAAATAAAAATATCGAGCGGTTGATTGAAAGCTTTTTTTCCTTCCTCCTCTTCCTCTGGATGAGTGCAGGTGGTGAAAGTGGTGATTTTTGTATATTTATTTTGTAGTTTTTAGTTGTTTTTTTATAAATTTCCTGGTTTTCTTCTCCACAACCTCTTTCATCAAGCCGGTTACAGTTTACTGGATAAAGGGGGCGTGGCCAGGAGGCAGAGCTCAGTTCCTGCCGCCGTCCTCGGCGCCACGCTCGTGCTGCAGGTTGTAGAAACAGTTCTGACAGACGCGCACCGGAGACGAGATCTTCAGCCGCTTGATCTCCGACTGGAAGCGGCTGCACCTGAGGGACCGGAGACACGTGGCTGTTAGACATGTACTAATTATTTTGATCTATAAAATATTGATTTTAGCATCTCAAAGAAATTAAACTCTAAAAATAAAGAATTAACATTTTCTTAAAATAATGAGGTTTAATGACAATAAAAAGTTTAGAATACATTTTTAAAAAGTAAAAAAAAAAAAAATAGATGAAATAAATTTGAATAAATGAAAACTCGAAAAAATAATGAGAAAAAATTATAAAAATAAATAAGAAATAGATGAATTAAATAAAAAATTGTTTTTAAGAATTAGATTTAATGACAATAAATAAGACTTAAGAAAAAAGTTACGAATATATATATATTTTAAATTTACGAAGCTGCAAAATCATTCCTCACTATATAAATAAAAGTATCTCTCTTAACTTAACAATCGTTTTTAGAAAAGTTTTTTTATGTATGTTAATACATCTCATTATTTTAAGAAAATATTCATTATTTTCCAGAGTTTTAATTCCTTTGAAATACTAAGTCAAAATTACTTAATATCCCCAAAATAATGAAACACTAAATATATATATATTAGTTAGTCCCAGAAAATAATAAGAAATTTTCTCAAGATATTGATTTAGTATCTCAAAGATATGACAATTCTCGAAAAACAATGAACATTTTCTTAAAATAATGAGATTTAATAACAAAAAAGACTTAAGAACAAAGCAAAAAATAATTAAAAAAATTAGAAGAAGAATATATTAAAATAAAAAATAGCTACTCATATGATGTATGAGATTTAATGACAATAAAAAAAATCGTTTTTAGAATTTCTTTTAAAAATTATAAACAAAATATAAAACAAATGAAAAAGATAAGAAATGAAAACTCGAAAAATATATGAACTTTTTCTTAAAACAGTGCGATTTAATGACAATAAAAAAGACTTAAGAACAAAGCAAAAAATCGTATCAAGTATAACAATTATTTAAAATAGCGGAAAAAAATTAGAAGAAATGAAAAGAAATGAAAAAGAAGAGATCCCTAAAATAATGATATTTAATGACAATTTTAAAAAAAGAGTACCGTATTTTTTGCACTATAGGGCGCACTAGATTATAAGGCGCACTGTCAATGAATGGTCTATTTTCGATCTTTTTTCATATATAAAGCGCACCGGACTATAAGGCGCATTAAGCGGAAAAAAACTGTCAGATAAGTCAGTCGATCAAACTTTATTAAACGCGTTCACAATAATTCTCAACATTATTCAAACGTTAATGAGCGTATTCACAATAACTACCAACCTTATTCAGTTGTATTTTGGGATCCTTATACACACACTGTAATATTATGGTGAAGCACAGTATTGTAACGGACTGAGGGAAATGTTATGTCCGGATGTAAGTGAACGTCTCACGAGCTGGTAGCTGTGAGGCGTGTCTGTGATTGGACAGCGAGTGATGTTGTTGTGTGTGTGTTGTGTTCCGCGGGTTCTGAGCGGAGTTATGACCCGGAGCAGCCGTGAAGCTGGTTTTGAGGTTTCACGGCGGTTTGTTGTCGTTTTGGCGTAGGCGACGGCCAACAGTAGCTTGTTCTATGTTCCTTGAATAAACACCCTATAAGCCATCTACGTCTCGTAGCGTTCCTGACCCAGGGTCGCTACAGTATGTATTACTCCGCGACGCTCCTGGCTACGGTAGCCGTAATGCTGCAAGCGGTGCGGCTTTGTAGTTTACCAAAGTCGTACTAAAACATTTTGACTTAGCGCCGTGAGCGCCTTGTACCACACAAAATCGCTTAGAGGTCAGTAAACAAAACCAGAATTAATCCATATATACGGCGCTTCGGATTATAAAGCGCACTGTCGTTTTTTGAGAAAATTAAAGGCTTTTAAGTGCGCCCTATAGTGCAAAAAATACGGTAGTTTAAAAAAAAATTCTACAAAGTCTAAAAATATATTTTTTAACTAGAATGAGAATATATTAGTATAAAGAAACAGACCCTCTTTTAAGAGACTTCTCTCCAAAGCGAGTTTTCTATTCTCGTATACAAAAAACACGTTGCTGCATATCTCATCCCTCACTGTATATAGAAAACAATCTTATTTTGAAAATCCACCGAGTCTAACGTCACGCCTTCGTGATGACATCACTCACTTTTGGCAGAACAGCTGGCCGCAGTTCCTGCAGTGGTGGCGCCGCTCGGTGAGCGAGAAGCGCACCGCACAGCCGGAGCAGCTGTCCACCACCTCGTCCTTCACCCAGTGGTCGGCCCGGCCCGACTGCTCGCTCACCGACCAGCTGAACACACGGCCACGCTCATCGCCCACCAGGATACGACTGTGGTCCCTGGGGAGGGGGGGGGAGAATAAGGAGAAGAACAAGAACAAGAATAAGAAGGAGAAGAACAAGAAGGAGAACAAGAACAAGAAGAAGAACAAGAACAAGAAAGAGAACAAGAAGAACAAGGAGAAGAACAAGAAGAAGGAGAACAACAACAAGAAGGAGAAGTCCGCGACATGTTTGTCCTCCTTTATTCCTCTCATCCCCTCATCCCTCGTCTCTCGTCTCTTACTTGGAGATGGCGAGCGTTGTGATCTCGGCCGGCTGGGCGTTGTCCTTGCGGTCGAATGCCGTGTGCATGGTGAGTTTGCTCCGGAACACCAGCTGACGCTCCCACCGGTAGCCTGAGAACACACCGGCACCTTCAGCCGGTAACCGAGGGACGGGAACCGCCCCCGGTTACCGGCTGGACAACGGAAAACAACAACAACAACAACCAATCAGGAGGACGCTCACCGGCCCTCAGCTGGTTGTACGGCCGTGCGTCCATGGTGGAGGGCTGTGGCACCGAGGCGTGGCCCGGATGAGCCGGGTGGTGGTGGGGGTGAGGGACTTTAGTCTGGCCCTCGGAGTAGTTGACGAACACAAAGCCGTCCTTCTCGTCGACGCTCAGCGTGTCCGACCAGCGGCGGGAGTCGTCGGAGCCGCTGTCCATCGAGCACGCCGCGCCGGCTCGAGCGGAGGAGGGGCCTAAAGGCGGGAAAAGGGGGAGGAGCTTGAACGAACAGGAAGCAACGCCTTATGGTAACCTACGACAATGTATCAACGTCTTTTTGACTCGACCGCGCACCGTTTCCACGGCGACGGGGCAGGGTACCTCTTGGCCGGTGCACGGCGCCGCCCGGCTGGCCGCCCGTCTGGCCGCCCGGCCGGCCACCTCCGCCCGTGGAGGGGGGGCCGCGCGGCGCTCCGGGCTCCGGGCCGACGGGCTCGTCTCCGTCCGACTCGCTGCTGTCGTCGTCGCCGTTGTTATGGCTCTCGCCGCCTTCTGTGACGACGACAACGACTTTCACTTTAATACTTTAGATGAAACTCGCGGTTCAGCCGCCACTTGGAACTCACACCAGACTCACCGATCTTCTCCTCGCCGCAGCACTCGGGCACGTCGGCCTCCGCCGGCTCCGGCGCCGGGGTTTCTGGGACTTGGAGGAACTCCATCCTCCAAAACTACGAGAAACACGGAAGGACTTTAACTACACAAAGTCATGCAGAAAGAGAAGAACAAGAACAAGAAGAAGAAGATTACCCTGACGACGCCGTCCGAGTGCCCGGTGACGATGACGTTCTGCGTGTCCCACTCGTTCATCTCTGACACGCAGCAGCAGCTGATCTGTTGGCTGCGGCCGGTGTACGTGTTGGCGCTGGAGATGGGGCTGCCGTTGATGCTCCACACGTGGATGTGTGTGCCGGCGCACGACACAATGTCGCCCTGCACACACACACACACACACACACGTTATGTCTGCCCCCCCGTCCGTGGTAGTCGACCCTTTGCGGGCGGGGCTTACCGTCAGCTCGTTGATGCACAGGGCGGAGACCGGCGCCCGGTGGCCCCGCAACTGCGTGACGAAGGAGAGCTTGTTGAGGTCCCAGATGATGCAGGTTCGATCCCGGGAGCCGCTGACCACGATGTGGTACGCAGACGACGCAGTCAGGCACGTCACGGCGTCCGTGTGGCCGAGCAGCGCCTACGCAGAGAAGGACGTGAGACTCGACCACGCGGCACCACTTGTTTGTTTGTTTGTTTGTTTACCTGCTTGAGCGTGAGGGTCTTGGCCCTCTCCTTGGAGGAGCCCGTCTCCCACACGCAGATGGCGGTGCTGGTGCCGGCGGTGATGACCAGCTTCAGGTTGGGACAGATGGCGCAGAGGATCTGACCCCATTCTGAGAGACACTCGTACACCACCAAGGCCTGGGAGGAGGAGGAGGAGGAGGAACAGGAGGAGGAGGAGAAGGCAGTATATATTCAGCATCTGTATTTCAGTAAGATGCTAATCCTTGGAGTGAAAGTAAATTTAATTTAATTATGAATAACAGTATTCATAATCTGCCATTTCCTGATTTATTAACCGAGGATTAAAACAGGAAGTCGTTAACTCCTTCAAAATAAGAGCTCGAACCTTCTGCAAAAGGCGCTGCTGTAAAAGCTGAAGGGGTAAGTGAGGAAAGGGCATTTGCATGTAAGCACCAGCCACGGGAGTATAAAATGGTTATCTATATATATATATACACACAACTGTTACCTTGTCAGACTCGTAGTTAGCCAGGCGGCAGCTGAGGTCGGCGTAGCCCCAGGCGAAGGTCTTGCTCCAGGTCGGGGGAACCAGGACTTTGTTTTGCTCCACCGCGAGAATCCCCTTATCGGTGCACATGATCTGCCCCACAGGGTCCTTCAGCTCTAGACACACAAAGACACACAAAGACACACAAAACACATGTGAGTGGCGAGACTAAAGAGATTCCTGCACCTTGCGGTATGTACAGGTACTTAGACGACAGTGTGTGTGTGTGTATGTGTGTGTGCGTGTGTGTGTATGCGTGTGTATATGTGTGTGTGTGTGCGTGTGTATATGTGATACGTGTATATATGTGTGTGTGTGTGTGCGTGTGTATATGTGTGTGCGTGTGTGTATGTGTGTGTGCGTGTGTGTGTATATGTGTGTGCGTGTGTGTGTGTACCTTTAACCGGTGTAAGAGAAGGCCTCAGATTGTCCAGGTGGTGGAAGAAGATCTTGTCGCCGTTGGAGCTCGGAGGAGCGCTCGCCACGTCCCCGTTGGCCTTACCGCGGACCCGTTTAGGAGGGTGGGGCTTCTTAAACAGCTGACACACACACACACACACACAGTCAGCCAAGAGAAGAACAGGACTTTGACATAAGCGGATACTGAAGGTCGGCCCTCCGGCCCGGAGGAGAGGGTTCTGACCTGTTTGGGTATTTGTCCGAAGTTGTTGATGAAGCCGATGGTCGCCGTCTCCTTGAGCGGGTCGTTGATGTTGTAGATGTCCACCTGGCCCTCGTAGAACAGGTGGTGGAAGACGTTGACCGCCTCCACGGCCGGCGGGCCCTGCTGCTTGTACCCGAAGATCAGGTCGATCCACTCGTGGAGGTGGGCCGACACGTAGTCGCACTCCAGCGCCTGCAGGGGGCGACCACACAGAGGTCAACGTGTGTGCTCACTGGAACCCGGAACCGAAAAACTGAGTGAGTGGGTCGGCGCCCTACGTCTCTGTGGACTCTGATGAACTCCCGGGGGTCGCCCTTGGCCCAAGGCGGCAGGAGGACGTCGCCCAGCTTGGTGCCGTTCTGCTTGGCGCCTGGTAGAACCGGCAGACCCAACATTAATACATACACACACACACACACACACACACAAGTACCGACCCAGGTCGAAGTTGTTGGCGTTGAGCAGGAACTCGGGCAGGTAGAAGAACTCGGGGATGAGCTCCTTGACGTCGGCCATGTTGTGTTTGGAGGCCGAGAACCAGCCTTCACGCACGCTGTGGAACATCCGGTCGGCCAGGTCAAAGTGACCTCCCTGGTGTGCACAAAAATGTAAAAATGATGTTATTATATCTTTTATTACCCCCCCCCCCCACCTTTAAACAACTTAAAACACTCATCCATGTTACTTACTGAATGAATAAGAGGAGTTATAATGTACACAACTAGCTAACACACAACATACCTTTAGTGCGACTTAGTGGCGTCCTCTTGTGGCCGAAATGAGTATTACAACAACACGTTTTCCTTTCTCATTGTTTCAGAGACTATTTTAAGCGTCTTACTTCTCACTTGATGACGAGCAGAACATTGAAGAGTCCAAACCTGAAGTCTGAGGAAGATCTGCGTGAAGGGCTCCATCCGTACCAGATAGGAGGCCACGATCATGGCAGAGGAGTAGTGGGTGCCGTAGTGGTACGCGGGGGTTTCACCTGGCGGGGACAGCAAAAAATCGACACATTATGTCGCCATGATGACCAGCAGTTGGCGGTTCGCGATGGTACATTCGGCTCCGGGCCGTTAAAACGAGAGCTTGGCCTCGAGGGTCTCACCGGTGGGGTCCTCCCAGTCCTTGTACCTCTTCTTGTACTGCGTCAGCCGGTTGTCGGTCTGAGCGCCCATCGGCTTGGCGAGGTTACGGAACGTCTTGGGGTTGTTCAGGTCCAGCTCCTGGTGCAAGGAAAGAACGGATTAATTCGGATTTTATATAATAAAATAATAATATATATAAATAAATATGAGAATAATAATAATAATAATAATATATTTATATACGAGAATACTGTATATAAAAATAAATTATATATATACATATATAAATATGTATATATACATACATATATATGAGAATACTGGTTGTTTATTGTGATTATATATATATTTTTTTATATATGAAGCAATCACATTTTTTTTCCGCGTCACCCACACACAAAAAAAACAACTGCACTCACCTCGGAGTCGAAGTCGGCCAGGATCCAGGGGAACACGGGGTACTGCATCAGGTCATTGTAGGAGCGGCCGGCCAGCGTGTTCAGGTGCATCAGGTACTGGAAGTTACTGATCTCTCCTCTCTGGAACACAGGAGGGGAAGAAGAGGCGTCAGCGGCACGTCTCCATGCCGAGATGTTTAAGGGCCAACGAGGCGTCTTACCTCCCACCGCTGGGTCACCGACTTCTCCCCCACCAGTGTGCTGAGGAGCCCAGACCTGAGCAGAGAGGTTACAACAGATCAGCATCAATTAGCCGCTAGGCGACACATGCGGTGCATTAACGAGTCTCTTAATGGTCTCTGATGACTGCAGAGCCCGTCTCCATTATGTAAGGAGATATAATTATGAACCCTCTCACGAGTCACGACCTCCTGCAATGGTCGAACCGTCCCCAGAGTTAATAACCGTATAGTTTGAGTAGGCGTTACCCTTGTTCCACGCTGGTGTTCGGCCTCTGGCCCGAAACCGACTCCGAGCTGTCGGCCAGTGAAGGCACCACCGCCAAGAACCTGCAAGGAATTCATTCAAAAATATTTACATATATACAGTATTCTCATATATATTTATCTATAAATAAATAAATAAATACATATATATATTTGTATACATTTATAAATAAAAAATAGAAATAAAAAAATGATATATATACATATAGTGTTCTCATATACATTTAGTTATATATATTCATATATATATATAAATTCATATATATATAGATATTCATATATATATATAAATTCATATATATATAGATATTCATATATAAATATATATATACATATATATTCATATATCTATAAATATATAGCTTTATATACACATATTATTTATATAATTATATGTATATATACATTTCTATATGTATATTTATATATTTACATATATATAAATATATATAAATAAATATATATACAAATTATATATACTGTATATATAATATATATATATTTTTTTACATTTGAAGCTTTGAATGTCAGTCTTCACCGTAATAAAACTAATTTAAAAAATCCACAAACAAAGCACAATTAATTTAGTATTTTTCTATTAAACTAACTTTCTTTAATGAATGTAATTGGTCGGAGTCTCTCTTTGTGTTTGGCTGGCGGGCGGTGGGACACATTTTCTTTTTGAAAGGTTAAATGCCAACAAATATGGATCATAGCAGAACACTTTAAGATAAAAATACGTTGTGATTTTAGGAAATGATTCCTTTGATCTTTTTCCCTAAACATTTTGACTTTATGAGATGAGCTTCTGTCTGATTCGGTACCTTTGGTAGACTTTGTTCCGGACTCCTTTCTGGAAGGCCAGCAGGTAGTTCCTCCCGTCGGCTGAGAACACCTCCACCGCCATGGGCTGAACGGCGAGGACACACATCACAAGGCGGTGAGTCAGTCAGTCACTGTGTGTGTGTGTGTGTGTGTGTGTGTGTGTGTGTGTGTGTGTGTGTGTGTGTGTGTGTGTACCTGCAGCAGGTAGCGTCTCTTGTGCACTTCCTTGATGTCCTCGTAGGCGAAGATGCTGCAGGTCCTCTTCAGCTGGCTCTGGCCCTGTCTCGCTCCTCTGGGGATGATGGCCTCGTGCAGACTGCCACACGGACGACACATTTTACCCACAATGCACTCGTCTCAACTGAAATGTTATATGCTATATTTTATATATATATATTATTATAATGTATATGTTATACATTATAATATATATAATATTAGAAATATATAATAATTAATATATACATATATATATAGTAATAATAGATGTTATATATATTATAATATATATCGTGACCTCACTTGACACCTGAAAACAAATATATGTATGAAATAAATGTCTCTGCTCTCTCGGCATCATCATCCCACGGCAGTGTCCAGAGGCACGATGACCTACTTGGGGGGCAGCGTGTCGATGTCCCTGATCTCCCTGGAAACCGTCATGGTGTAGCCGTCGATGACGTAGAAGTGCTCCTTGCCGAACAGCAGCAGACCCTCGCCGGTGTCCAGACCCTGGACCCGGGCACAGCGGTACATGTGCTGGATCTGGAGCGAGAGGCGGGATCATATACGTGTGTGATTGACAGATGTCGTGTGACCGAACGTCTCCTTTTAAAACCATTTAAATCAGATATAATTTCTACTGGGGACTGCAGGGCTAAAGAGACTGAAACGTGTCTTTGGCTCAAACACAAGTATTATTTAAAATCTTGTTTAAATAATCTTGTTAAAATTTAATTGATACACACAATTCACAGAAATTCTAAGACAACATGAAATAATGGCGAGTAAAGAAGATGTATTTATCCAAAATATGGTGATGCGTCAGTGGCGACCCTCTGACCTTCTCCCCCTCCTCCAGGAGGCGGAGCAGAGACGTGTTGTCGGTCCTCTGCTCCTCCTCGGGCCCTCCGGCCTCCAGCAGCTGCTCCTGGAGCTGCTCCTGGCTCTCCTCGTCCGGCCCGTCTGCCGTGGACCGAGACCTCTTCAGGGGGGCCTTCACCAGGCCTGCGGGGGCACAGCAGGGAGCTTGTCAGGGAGGTGAAGGTGAGCAAAACAAACGCCTCCTGCTCCTTGAGGAGGAGTCGGTACCTTTGACCCGGGCGATGGTGTCTTCCCCCCCGTGCTCCGGCTCGTGCTGGGTGGTCTCTCCTTCCGTGTTGTGCTCCACAGAGTGCTGGTACATGCCAGGGTTTCCAGACAGGAGGCGCACGTAGTACTCCTTACTGTCGTAGCTGATGGCCCGCCGGTACCGCAAGGGCTTCTGGGTAATGATAATGAAGAGGTTTACACACCGAGGATGTGACAAAGAAACACCATAAAGAAACGCCTGCCAGTCAGTGATGTGTTGATGCCTATTTTATTAATATACATTGAGTATCACTATATTGTGAAACATATTGATTCTTAAATGCACAATTTGAAATTGAATTTGTAATATATAAATATGTTTTTTAAATAATTACAGTTTTAATAACATATTTATATATATAATATTATATATAAATATAAATATTTGTAATTTAATTTATCATAATAAAAATGACTATATATATATATAAAATATAATATATATTTTGGGTTTAACACTTTCCCCACTCCGGGATTAAAAAGTGGACATTATTATTATTATTATTAATATTTATATGAAACATTATTGTTTTCATATATTTACCAAAAATAAAATTAATTTTATTCCGATATGCCGTAACCTCTTTGTCATTATATAAATCACGTCCTCGAATGTTTTCTCTCGTGACCATCAGAACCAGGTCCTTCGAGGTCTTAACCTGAAACTTTAAATATGGACTCAAGAGCAGAAGGATTTGGGCTGATGGGGGTGACTATGGGTCAGTGGGTAGCAGGTCCGTCTTTCAATCAGAGGGTTGGAGGTTCAATCCCCGCCCTCGATGTGTCCTTGAGCAAGACACTTAACCCTGAATTGCTCCCTGTAGCTGCGTCTACACTGTATGAATGTAACAGGATTGTAAGTCGCTTTGGATAAAAGCGTCAGCTAAATGACATGTAGTGTAATGTAATGTAATGATGTGACATCTTTCATATCCAAACCAGCCTGATCCATAACTCCATGCTCTCTCTCCTCTCACGCCTTCTGCTTCCCGGCCGTTTGTCTTGTGTATTTATGAATAATGGATGAAGTCACAGCAAAACACAAGTCCGGGGTCACATGCACATGAAACCAAAAGTCACAGGGAGGCTGCTTCCTGTTCGCTGAGCCGTGGCAAAGCAACCGGATGAACACTGTTACTATCGCGCAGTCACACCAGGCTGCAAAAGGGGGAGCTCCATTGTCTCCATCCCGGGGGGCTTTCGGGGAGGTTACCTGGGCTCGGTCGAGGCCCCGAACTGGGGCCGAGGAGGGTAAGAGGGACACCAGAGGGGGAGGAGAGGGCTGGAGAACCAACAACAAAAACAAGTGTTTCAATTGTCTTTTATGAACCCCACGGAGTTCTCTGTAAAGTCTTTGCGGGAGAGATCAACGCCGCAAAAGGCCATCTGGTACCCCGACTCCGAAAGTCATATTCACATCCCTAATAAAGCGTTTTTGTGTGTATGACGTCGACACTTTGAGCTAAAATTCACCGTGTTCAGTCGCGGTCCGTGAGTGTGTGTGCGACTGTGCCATGCACGTGATGGTGGAGCCTCGAGGACTTTGGAGCTAATTATACAATCTATGAGCTAGGGATGGGCATCGAGAACCGGTTCTGTTTTAGAACCGGTTCCCGGTGAACCGATTGTTTGGGATCGTCAGCCAAATTCTTTAACGGTTCTGCCAACGGTCCTCTGTGGCGTTGCGCATGCTCGAACTTTTTTAGTTTCTTCTTCAGACTGCAGCAAACATGGCAACTAGGCAGCGGCGGTCTAAAGTTTGGCTCTATTTCACACGACAAAAAGTGCTCGTGTGAGGTGAGAGTGTGCTCACCTGTGTGCGCGCATTACGGCTGAGCGCTGCGCGCGCAGACAGCGTTTAACGGAGCGGAACATTGCGTGCGCTCTGATCGCTCTTTTAATGAAGTATCGAAACTAAAACTATGCTAAATCACATCGTTTTTAACGTACGGGTACTTTGTTAGTATCGATACACCGTGCAGCGTGACAGCAGCAGATGTAGCGGACTAACATTCAAGCTAACCTAACTTCCCAAACGCTGTGGACATCTGAACGCTGATTGGCCGAGACAAGACACGTCCCATCAAAGATGTTTTATTGCGAAGAGCACCACATCACATTTTCTCCGCGTCTCACTGCAATCTCAACGGCAGCGGGCCAGGTGAAAAAAATAATAAATCGGAACGCGTCTCTGGTATTGTTCAGGGGGCCGGGCCACATGTGGAGGCGTTCATTGTGTAAACCAGCTTTCACTATATAAATAATCTCCATTGCCATCCAATTTAGCTGATGACGTTCAGAGTCAGACCGGTTCAGAGGCTGGTAGTCTGTCTGGGTCACAGGCTACAGCTAGCACGTCTTGTACACCTCCACCCCATCTGAGAGAGTGTTCTCCACGGCTGGAGACACAATAAGTCCTGAGAGATCGCTTATCCTCCCGGAGAAAGCAGACATGCTTATTTTTCTGCATAAGAATTGTTGATGATCCATACAATTGATGGTTGCACACTTGGTATTTGTCACTGCTAGTTTCATTTTTGGCAGCTCAGTTCATATACCCTTTAAAAAAAAAAGGAAGGAGCACTGTAATTTCTAGGAACATGTTTAAATTAAACAGAATACATTTTATTTAAGTTATGTAAGTTTTATTTTAAGTTCAAGAGGAATATGTATAAATGTTTTTGGTTATTTAAAAAAATGTAAATGTGTATGTATACATACTGTATATGGTGTGCAGCATTATAGAAAAGAAAATTAATGTAAATAAACCCGTTTGTGCTCTTTTTTTGACCCCTTGCCCAATAAGAATCGATAAGAGAATCGATTCGATAAGCAGGAATCGATAAGGCATCGGAATCGTTAAAATCTTATCAATTCTCATCCCTACTATGAGCCAGAACTCGTCACCCTTGCCGGGTTCTGCAGTCTCCACTGAGCGGCTTTTCATCATGGGATCAATCGTTATGATTTAAAGTCTGTGACGATTATTTTGACATTCAAAGCTTCTTCCACGGTCAAAGTCTATGATGTAATCACCCCAAAAAATATATAAAAATCATATATATATATAATAATAATGTATGGATTTGAAAGACAACAGCAGTTAAATAATCGGTAGGTCCAAAGCTGAATTAATTTTAAATCACCCCAAAATAAACACAAACAAAATCCCCAATTTGAATTTGAAAAATAAATAAAAGATAAATAAAACAAAACGTGTCCCGTAAACACACAGGGTTCATACACACTTCAAACCATATTTCCGTGACCAAACTTTGACGACTGTAAGACCTCCTCAGGAGTGGAACGGTGTTATTTAAAGCCGAGGCCGTACCTGTGCCGGGTTGGTGCTGGGCTCCATCTCGGGGTTGTAGGGGTAGTGGATGTAGAACATGTCGTTGCGCACCATCTTCTTCCTCATGCGGCACGGCCCCTCCGTCATCTCCAGCACGAACTTGTCCAGGTGGGATCCGATGGGCGGACCCCACAGGCCGCGCTCACGCAGCAGCTCGTACTCGATGGACGCCCAGTCCTCCGTCACGTACTTCAGGGTGTTCTGCTGACGCTGGGGGGGGGACAGAGGGGGGGGGGGTTAAAGACACAGGGCTATTAAATAGAATAAGTGTGTGTTGTGTAATGTGCACTAAATAAATAATAATAATAAAATAAGCTGCAATAAATTGATTGTTTTTGTGCAGCTACAAGTTATATCTGCTTAATGTTTCTATGATGGAGATGGAGGAGGAGGAAGAGAAAGAGGAGGAAGAGAAAGAAGAGGAAGAGAAATAGGAGGAAGAAGAAAAAGAGGAGGAAGAGAAAGAAAGAGGAGGAGGAAATGGAAATGGAAAGGAAGAGAAAGAGGAAAAGGAAGGGGAAGGGGAGGAGGAGGAGGAGGAAGAGAAAGAGGAGGAAATAGAAGAGAAAGAAGAGGAAGACAAGGAAGAGAAATAGGAGGAAGAGGAAGAAATGGAGAAAGGAAGAAAGAGGAGGAAGAGGAAGAGAAAGATGAGAGGAGGAAGAGCAGGGGAAAGAGGAGGGGGAAGAGGAAGAGGAGGAAGAGGAAGAAAAAAGAAATGGAAGGGGAGAAGGAAAAGAAAGATGAGGAAACGCAAAAGGAGGAGGAAAAGGACGAGAAAGAGGAGGAGAAAGGGTAGGAGGAGGAGAAGGAGGAAACAGAAAAGGAGACTGATCCATGGTCCCTTTACATGTGGTAAAGATGGCGCTCGGTACCTCCTGGTGTTCTTTGTACTGCATGGCCACGAGGTCCCGCACCACGGCGATGTGCGTGAACATCCACTGGAACGTCTCCTGAGGGTCAGCACACACCAGATGAAGATGAAGCCGACGCACACGCCACACGCACACGCCACGCCGCCCGCCGCGTTACCTGCGCCGACAGGCTGTTCTTGTTCAGGCTGTTGTCCCTCTTGTTGCGGCGGACGCCCGTCAGCTTGGAGAGGCCGAAGCCGCTGCTGACCCGGGACAGCTTGGACTGGGTTGCCGGCGGCAACGCCTCGCCGCGGCTGATGCACTTCTTCTCGTGGACTGGACGGCGGGGGGAAGAAACAAAAAACATGAGGCTCGTAAGTAGGGTTGGGTACCGGAAACCGGTGCCAATGTGGGCACCGGTTTCAATACAACCGGTGCTACCCGGACCGAAACGCAACGCCATTCTGGTGCCTGAACCCGTGTGGAGCACACCAGCGTCAGGCTGGGCGCGATGGGGAGACCGTCACCGGTCCCCCTGAACACATGGAGACCGATGATGACGAGCAGCATGAACTCAGATTAGTACCGGAACATTGATTAAAAGTCTTGCATTCATAAAAGTAGGCCAAGAAATAATAAATTAGCCATTATAACCATGTTTAAGCTAGCTCGTAGCTAGCGCTAGCTACGAGCTACGAGCGTGACAGTCTGCTATCAGATGTGTTGGTGTCCAGCGGTCCCGGCTGTATACCCGGTGTTACCGGGAATATAATGACGGAGGAATAAAGACCGTGGGGCGTCACTTTGTTTCAGTGTAACTCTCGCTATCAGAAGCAAAATTGTATTTGTCACGTGTCATCTTCAGTACCTCTGATTGGTTGTTCTCTTTGCCCATCAAAACAGTGACAGGTTTAACCCTATAAGCAGGGGCGACATAACTTTTTCAGTGAGTACCGGTTTGATTGGCTACATTGAAGTGCAACACAACATGCTCAAGGTTCTTTTTTTTCAAATATATTTCAAACTCCAAGCAGCTGTTTCTGAAGGAATTTTCGTTTGTGTTTGTTTTCCGAAGGGCAACAGGCAGCACAGATTGTATATTTTATTGTTATTTATCAATAAAATAGTAAAAAATGGGAAAAAAAACTTTGCAAGTTGTTTTTTAGTGTGTCAGGGTTTCCTGAGAGAAAAAATTATTTCGCCTTAAGCCGTTTTTTTTCGCGCCCAAACTGGTCCCGAGCGCCTGTAAAAACAACTAGAAGGTGTGCCAGACACCGCAAAAAAATTTTTTTGACCCCAACCCAACTTTGAAGTTTTAAAGTGCGCCTTCAAATTTTTTGGGCGTTTCTATTTTTAAGTTAAGGTAGTTAATTCTGGTTAAAAAGTTGTAAAACGAGATGGTGTTTGGTACTCACTCCATCTGTAGCGTCAGTTTTGTGACGTACACCTACGGGGGGGGGTGCAAGATGTGCGCGCACACGCCGGCATCGGAGCTCTGCGGCACGCGAGACGGAGAGCCGAGAAGTGTTAACGCAACACGTAGGTTAGAGACGATCAATAACAGATCGGTTAAGTACGCAAAGGCGCGAAGTAACACAAGTGTATTACGCATTGTTGATTATCTTTGCGCATGCGTACCAGTTATGTGCACCCTGCCTATAAGGTCTGCACATGACAATATATATATATATATATACACACACATCATATAACAGAGAACATATATTGTGTATGTCAACAGTCTGATATCCGTTGTGTGTCAGTGCTCCATGATAACGGCTTCTACAGGGAATATGGCCAAAGAGGTTTTTAATGTCCTCATTGTGCGTTTTTAAAAAAAAGTACCGGTTCAGGCACCGTTTAGGCACCGGTATCGTTTTAAAAGTACCAATTTAGCACCGGTATCGAAAAAAAGAACGAAAAAAAACCGATACCCATCCCTACTCGTAAGCGAGTGGGTGTGGCTCCAGTGTGCGTGGAGTATATGTCTAGGTGTGTGTGTGTGTGTGTGTGTCTGGGTGTGTCTCACCCAGGTGGTTCTGCCAGCTCTTCAGCGCCGGCTCCTCTAGCGCCGGCCGGGCCGTGGCGATGTCCACGTGGCCGCGGTCGTTGCAGGGCAGCGACACCTTGAAGATGTCCTCCAGCATCTGACGCTTGCTGTGCATGAGCTCCGTCCACACGCGGTTCACCGCCTTCAGTAGCAGCTGGCGGCCTGCAGGGGGCGTGAGGGGGGGGAATGAATCAATCTGTTGTGCTCCAGACATTGTAAACAAGTAAACAACGGTCACGCTGGTAGGACCGGCTTGAATATATTATTAGTAGGGCTGTCAATCGATTTAAAAAAATTAACTAATTAATCGAATTGAAATTGCGATTAATTAATCGCGATTAATCGCAATTAAAAGTTAAAAGTTAAAAGTTCATTCTTTTTAAAGACCAAACTTCACACAGAGCTGTGTTTTCAAAGAGGCTCCTACCTATAAAGTGCCAGCAAGGTATTTAATATTGTGGATGATAAATTGTTTCTTCAGTGAAACATCAGATTAGTTAAAAAAAAAGAAGTATATTGAGACCCCATTGGTCCTGTCACCTTTAACATTGAACAGCAGCAGAACCAGTGGCCTTGGTAACTGACTGACATTCAAATATGTCACGTTCACCCTCTGGAGGATGGGGGCATTTTATACATTTTACAAACAAACAAAAATTCACCTTTTAAAGGCGTTTTCATGTGACACACCCCCACGTGTTATACATCAAACATTCCAGAACAATCTCAGCTCTATTCAATGAGGCTCAGTTGTCCTGGTGCCATGTTCTCTGACTGACAGGCTGCTATAGAGCCTCACCCGTGAGGTGGGAGGTCCTTTGTGATTTACTGAGTGTTCATTGGTTGTTTTTTTCCACAAAATGTTGACAGACAAACGGATTGACCAATCACGGTGAAGGTTTCGTGTGACGAGTTCTTTCCGCGCCGCGTCCCCCGACACGTCGCCCCTCTGTTCCTCTGTGTCTCAGAGGGGGAGACGGGAGGAAGGAGGAGCAGGAGGAAACCCGACTGATTCATCCACGAGTTTAAACTGATTTCTGCTTCTTATTTTCGCGGAAAAATAATTGTTTTAAAAACGGAAACAGTGTTAAACCGTACTGCCGCGGTTTGACACTCAGGAGTGAAAAAACTTAAACGAACACCGGAAGTAAACAAAGTTGCGTTAATTGCGTTAAAATATTTTAGTGCGTTAACGCGGCCAAATTAATCGCATAGATTAACGCGTTAACGCTGACAGCCCTAATTATTAGATATCTATTATTAGATATCTAATAATAAATCTATATTATATATATACTTATTAAATATGTATAAATAAAACATTATATTCATATATGTATTATTATTATTATATATGTAGTGGCACTCCGTATAGTTCTGGGTCTTCTGTACCACAATTTTGAGTTCAGTCTTAGAAACTATTAATCGACACGCGAGTGAGACAAGTAGTTCTTCCATAAAAAATGTTTACTATAAAACGTAGTTACATGTTCACACGGTCAAAAGACTATGCCGCTTCCAACATCTCTGAGCTCAAATCTGGACTGACAGTCCAACATGTAGGTTATACTGACGTAACGTCATCTGATTGGAAGCTTATATTCTGACAAGTTATTCAGCTTTTAAATACAATACTAAATTATATATGTTAACCTAAACATCAGGCATAAAAACGGGTCAGGGGTGAAAAAGGTGAGAAGGATAGGCACGGGGGGGGGGGGGGGGGTGCTGGTGACCTCCACGAACATCGATGTCGGACGTTGTATGATAATCTGTTGGTCCTCCATTCTGACACCAAGTCAGTGATCGGGCCTATAATAATAGTAATATTGTGTATAATATAGTCATTCATGAACCAATTTTTTTTTGGCGTGAACAAGTCTTCAAGTCTTGTGCTCTGCTGAGCCTCGAGTCTGTTCCTCGAGTCTGTTCTGCCTCTACCTGGTTGTCACGATCTTCTATACCATACCTGCCATAAATATCATGATACAATACCATAAAAACAGTATACCATAAATACGATACTGGTATATTTATCTATAATAGTAATAAATAAAATATCTGTATGGTTCACTTTTTACCAACTTTTTCAACACTTAACAAATGGCAGTAATATTAGTATTAGCCTACAAGATATTAATGAAACTACATGGAGCCATCAGAGCATTGATTATACACTATGAGGCCGTTCTGTATCTGACCAGATGATACCGAGTTCATCAGGATGAGCAGCTGTAGAGTTACAGAACTTTACAGACTGAACTTAAACATTTCACTTCTGGCAACTTTTTTTATTTTTATTTTTAAAGCCGAAAATTCCGCCACTTAACGCCCCTCTCTGTTAGCGCTGCGCAGTGTGCGCAGACAGCTTGACACGGAGCAGCGCGTGCGCTCTGATCCCGCGCTCTTTTAATGAAGTATCGATACTAAAAATATGCTAAATCACATCGTTTTTAACGTACGGGTACTTTGTTAGCATCGCTACACCGTGCAGCGCGACAGCAGCAGAAGTAGCGTCTAACATTCAAGCTAACCTAAACCACCAAACGCTGAAGACATCTTGACGCTGATTGGCCGAGACGCGACACGTCCCATCAAAGATGTTTTATTGCGAAGAGCACCACTCCACATTTTCTCCGTGTCCCACTCCAATCTCATAAACGCCGGCCGGCCAATTGACCCCCCCCCTACCCCAAAACAAAAACTCTTCGGATCTACACGATTCACGCGAGTCCCTATTTTGGTTTCAAAACGCAGAATTTTGCCGAAAGGTGAGGGATTCTCATGCCTGAAACATTCTTTCAAATCATAATGAATAAGATTTATCTTCAGTTACCTTTTAAAATCTTTTAAAACTAAATTATTATAACAAATGAAATCATGCATTTGGCTCTTACAATATATATTATAATATATATGTATTATATATATATGCAGGGTTTTTCCTGCATAGAGAACATTTGGGCGCGCCGTTTTCCCGAACGCCTATGAATAAATCCCGAGCGCCAAAGGCAAAAAAAGTCCGCGATGAAAAAAACAACAAAAAAACCTGTGTTCATCACGTGCATGTCAGCGAATATGTTCTCAATAGTATGTTTCAAGTCGGCTACAGCCGAACCCTCGTTCTGTTTTGATTAATAGTAATCGAGTTGATAAGCGTGTCTTCTTGTCTGATCAATACACAACTGTGAGGTGAATGGACAGAACGGCCAGCTGCTGGTCACTCAACAGCCCGACGTGCACAAATACACCTGGACTATTGTCAATAGGGATGCACGGATCTGATCGGCGCCGATCCATATCGGCCGATATTCCCATTATCGGTTTTGATCGGCGTTCTCAAAACGGCCGATCAAACCGATCGATCAGATGATGTAACATCTGCGAGAACTATCAGACGTTTCAATCGCGGCGCATCGCAACGGAGACGATGCGCCCGGCGAGGGCCGCAGAGTGAGAGGTCCACGAGGGGATCCTCACCACCGAGCGGCGTCCCCGTCCCCCGAGTTGAATCTCTGGGTCGACTCAGCCGACTCTCACATGTCTGCCCCTATAGACTGATGCTCACGGTAAACACATTCGATCGGGAGCGCGAGGGTTTTGTTAACGTTAGCGGAAGGATTTATGTGACAACATCCGGTTTTGCAAAGTTAGCGGAAAGAATCACGTGAAACAACATCCGTTTATCAAAATAAGATGTCGACAAATCATACACTAACATATACAAGTAAACAATGAACTGATTTTGTATCTGTAGAGATCGTTTCTGAGATTTAGCTTAAATTATGCGAACATTAAAACATTTTTACTGTACCAAGGAAGAGTTTATAAAAATAAGTCAGACTTTTGTATGTTAAGAAAAGTCCTGTATATAGATTTCCCCAAGAGTTCAAGGAAATGAATGATGCAGATATGTTCCATACATATCTGAAATCCCCTACAATAGCAATCAAACAATTTGAATGCATCAATTAGGAAATTTTTCGAAGTAAAAGTCCTAAATGTTTAAAGAAATCGGTAATTTCTTTAATGTTTGAGGTGCTTTATATGTGTATTTCCTCATATTCCTAGGTAATAATGCTACACAATAAATAGAATGCTTCAATCGACACCGTGATCGGTGATATCGGATCGGCAGGTACTGATTTCAGTGATCGGCACCAAAAAACCTGATCAGTGCATCTCTAGTTGTCAATCTATTAGCCTATCTATTTTAGCAAAATGATTTCCTCAAGCATTGCCTCCATTATTTCTGGGGGAAAAAAAAAAATACATAGATGTCTGCTAATTACGGTGATATGGTAATACAGACCGTGCGCGCGCAGCGCGCTAAACATTTTTTTTGGGAGCACCAAAGACCCATTTTGACCCAGGAAAAACCCTGTATATATATTATATACAGGACTGTCTCAGAAAATTAGAATATTGTGATGAAGTTCTTTATTTTCTGTAATGCAATTAGAAAAACAAAAATGTCATGCATTTCTGGATTATTCATTACAAAAACTGAAATATTGCAGCTTATTAATATATATAATTTATATATATGTATTAAATATATAATACATATTATTATATATATATATATATATTAGGGCTGTCAATCTCTATACAATGAGGCTCAGTTGTCCTCGCGCGGTGTTCTCTGGTTCTCTGACTGGCAGGCTGCTAATGAGCCTCACCTGTGAGGTGGGAGGTCCTTTGTGATTTACTGAGTGTTCATTGGTTGTTTTTTTCGCAAAATGTTGACAGACAAACGGATTGACAAATTACGGTTAAGGTTTTGTGTTACGAGTTCTTTCCGCGTCACCGGACACGTCGCCCCTCTGTGTCTCTGTGGGTCGGAGGAGCAGACGGGAGGAAGCAGCGGAAGAGGAAACCCGACTGATTCATCCACGATTTTAAACTGATTCCTGCTCCGTATTTTCGCGGAGAAATAATTGTTTTAAAAACGGAAACAGTGTCAGAGGAGTGCAAAAACGTCAACGCACACCGGAAGTAAACAAAGTTGCGTTAAAATATTTTAGTGCGTTAATCGCGGCCAAATTAATCGCATAGATTAACGCGTTAACGCTGACAGCCCTAATATATATATTATAATATTCCACAGACGCACACATAATCCAAGAGCAAGATGTGCATTTCTTAAAAGAGGATATTCTTAGACACCACACACGCAAACAGTCAGCAGGGTTAAATATGTTCACACACACACAGCCTCACCCTCGCTGACGTCGTGGCTGTGCGTGGCGTCCGCCTCGTTCTCCGTGGGCATCATGACGTGCCAGGTGGTCATCCGGGCCTCCGCCTCCAGACCGAAGCCCTCCACGCTGCTGCGGACACACACACAGTTTGCTCTCTGTAGTCGAACAGTGTGTTGTGTTACATCATATTGTTTCCCCAACATGGGAGGAAACTCTGTCCCTGCTGCATTTTCGGAAATTATCGGTACTTCTTGCAGTACGCACACATTTTTTTAATTTCCTGCCTCATGCCGCTCACTTCCTGCCGCTCACTTCCAGCATCATGACGCTCACTTCCTGCCTCATGACACTCACTTCCTGCCTCATGCCGCTCACTTCCTGCCTCATGCCGCTCACTTCCAGCCTCATGCCTTTCAAGGCTATCTCCATGGCAACGACCATCTTGCGAACTGAGAACTCTTTCTGATTGTGGCCTGGGGAAGGACGGCAAACTAGGCCACTCACACACACTTTCAACTCACTGATATGCATTCACTACCCTCACCCCCATCCTACGCCTTCGCCTGCTTCGTACCCCCAGTGTGACAGGACGGGGTCTGTGACTGGCACCGTAATGGCTGCTTGTCTTTGCTGGTTACCTTCTGCCCCCCACTGGCTGGGCTTAGATCACCCAGTCTTTGGCTTACCTCCCCCCCCCGCCCCCCCCCCCCCATTGCAAGTCATGTTTAAAATGTATGTGCTTATGTGCTCTCTCTCCTCATGTTATGCTGTAATCTTTCATCCTTTCTTGCCATTTCGTTGCCTCTGTACCTGTACTCAAGCAATTACAATAAATTGAATCCAATGCCACTCACTTCCTGCCTCATGCCGCTCACTTCCTGCCGCATGCCGCTCACTTCCAGCCTCATGCCGCTCACTTCCTGCCGCATGCCGCTTACTTCCTGCCGCATGCCGCTCACTTCCTGTCGCATTGCTGCTCACTTACTGCTCCATGCAAACGACCGTATAAGCAAACCCTGCTCCTGACCCCTGACCCTTGACCCCGCCCAATGTGACCGTACCCCCCGCTGTGCAGGCAGATGAAGCAGTGGGCCAGGCAGGCCACAAAGTCCTGGTCGTGGTTGCCCGGCCCGAGCACCAGGTTGCGGTTGACGGTCAGGACCCGCAGGGAGTCCAGCAGCGCCACCTGCTGGGCGACCGTCTTGTGGGGTCGGCAGAGCTGGTAGAGTACTGTCCGGTTCAGGCAGTGGTAGATGGCGTCGAGGGAGAGACCCTGGGAACGCCTCTTGGACTGGAGGAGGAGGAGAAGGAGAACAGGGGGAGGGGGGTCAGACAGAGAGGAGGGGTGTTGTCTATTATCTACTATCGAGTGTTTTACCAGCCAGAATGTTGTGTTGCAGTTATCTGAAGATGTATTTTCTTTAATACCCCTTGGTCACCCCTCACCTGTATGATGAGCCCCTCCCTCACCTGTATGATGAGCCCCCCCTCTCACCTGTCCGATGAGCTGCACGATGAAGTCCACCACCAGCTTGGAGTCCTTGTTGAACATGCCCTGCCACAGCTTGTCCACCACCCTCTGGCTGAAGTAGAAGACGTTGTTCACCAGGATCTGGTAGCTGCCTCCACTGCTGAGGGGCAGAGAGGCGTCTTCACCTGGAGGGGGGGAGGGGGGAGAGAGAGAGAGAGGATTAGAAACACAGAGACAAAACAACCACAAAGAGACACAAAACGACTAAATTAGAAAAGAAACCTACCACACAAAACAACCACAAATAAAAAGCTACAAACAGACACTAGATTACCACAAAACTGAAAAATAAAACAACCAGAGATAAACGAAACGACCACAAAGAGACACAAAACAACTTCTGAATGAGGGGAGGGGCTTAACAGAATGTTTACACTAGTCTGACGTCTTGAGTGACAGCTGGGGATATCTGCCGTAGATTATATGCTGTAAAAACACTGAGTTACGAGCTCAGATTCCTTTAGAAATTAGGTCTGAAGGGTTCAAAACACGAAGCCATGTTATGGTCTTCTAATTCATATTTGACATAATGAAGAAGCCGGACTGCAGACTCCAAAAGACGCTCTGCTGACTCATGATGACGCATCAGAGCCTCTCACGGAGCCAAGAAACGGGTCCAAGCTGCTCATCAGGGGACATTTTCCTGCATCATCAGCTGTTTGTGAGGCGTCAGCGAGCTGCACGGGGAACTCGATTGTTTACGTTCGTCAGAATCCAGAGAAAAAACTTTGTTCTGACCCAGAAGGACGTCAGCGGCCAGGAGGTGCTCCATCACGCCGTCCAGGATGTTGGACTGGAACTCCTTCTGCTGCGTCCTGGTGGAGCGCTCCGGAGACGCCTGGGACAAGGAGGAACAGTTATAGAGGAGACAGAGGACGAGGAGGCAGAGGACGAAGAGACAGAGGAGGAGGAGACAGAGGGAGAGGAGACAGAGGGTGAGGAGATAGGGGACGAGGACGAGGCTGCAGGGGACGAGGAGCCAGAGGACGAGTTAGTGGGTCCTCACCTCCAGCAGCAGGTCGATGACGGGCGTCTGCTTGCTGGCCGGCGTCATGCACAGGTTGTCCATGATCAGGACCCTCATGAAGTCAAAGACGTACTTCTTGGCCGGGTGGTTGGTTAAGGAGGTCTTGGAGCCCACGTTGCAGTACTCCGATTGGCTGCGGTTCATGCCAGACGAGTCCCCGGCGAAGCCCTTGAACTCCTCGGTGGGAGACCCCGCCTCGTCATCCAGATCGGTGACCTGGAAAAAGCAGAGTACATACACATGGTGACCAATGGGCTTCCAGGAATTTAAACTACATTTACATGACCAAACATTTTAATAATATATATTTTATATATATATTAGGGCTGCAACAACGAATCGATAAAATCGATTATTAAAATAGTTGCCAACGAATTTCGTTATCGATTCGTTGTGTTGCGCGATTATTACGGCGCTCAATAAGTCGCGGAGTATAAAAAAAGTTTAGTTGAGCGCAGAGCGGCGCAGGAGAAACAAGAGCGGAGCGAGAGGGAGAGACGAACGCTGCGTTGTGAGAGCCAATCAGCGCTGAGCTGCTCCTCCGTTAGTGAATCTAATTGGCTGCTGCTGCCCTCGTGGCGCTGGATGCGGAAGTCATTCACGGAGCTGTGTGCGCCTACAGATGATGTTATGACACCAGGGCGCTAGATGTTACCACATGTGTGGCATTTCCACAAGAAGTATAACGTAGAACTAGTGGTTAATTATACCGTGGCGGATGGCGGAAAACATTTCTCCGCGTATGACGCGCTTAAACTACAAACAGTCAGGCGAGTAAAGCGCTGTCAGTCTGTTTGTGACGGTTCATCACCATGGTGACCAGTGGGTCTCCAGGACCTTTCCATGACTTTAAACCAAATTTCCATAATTAAACATTTTGTGAAAACTCTGTGTATACATGACAAAGTGAGAAGATGTAGTATTTAAACTAACAATGAGAATTACAAAGCATACCGTATATATAACGTGTAAATTAAAATTTGAATAAGACAAATTTGAATTACTTTTCAAAAAATGTTGGGATTTTATTTTTTTCCTGTTTTGAATAAAGGTTTTTTTTTTTTATCCGATTAATCGAAAAAATAATCAACAGATTAATCGATTATCAAAATAATCGTTAGTTGTAACCCTAATATATATATATACACACACATATATATATAGATACATATATATAAATATATATACATACATGTATATTGTATATTATTTATCAAATTTCCAGGACTTTTCCAAAACTTTTGGGATTGAATTTTGTTCCAGGACGACTCAATCGATAACTTTCTGGAATAGAAACACTCGCGGCCGCCTCACCATCTCGGAGTACGGCCGGATGTTGAAGGGGAAGACGGTGGCGGCGAGCGCGCACAGGAACTCAGCGCTGTGCCACATGGGCGCCAGGTCGGACACATTGTGGTAGAGGTACCGGAAGAACTGCAGGAGGGTCACCGGGTACTCCCTCAGCCAGGAGCCCTCCTCCTCCGACTGCCACGGCTGAGAGAGAGAGAGGAAGGGGGGAGAGAAAAAACAATCAAGCATGGACTCGGCAGACGTATCAAATAAACAAGTCTTCTTTCCAAAGAGCCCTCACCAGGTTGAGCATGCTGCGCAGCATGGCCAGCAGCAGGAAGGCCGCCTCCATGTACACGCTGTGGATAGAGCCCACCACGGTGCCACTGGAGGCCGGGACGCCGAAGATGAAAGTCCAGATGGAGTCCAGGTCGAACTGAGAGGGAGGACGGAGGTAAACACACCCCAGGTAAACACACGACACGTGGTCATACGTTGATGTTTTCTCCCTCCGACATAGGAGAGAGAAAACATCAACTTCGAGAATGTATTTCTTCCATCAGTTGCATTTAAATCATGGTTATTAGGATAATTAATAGGATGTAAATTACCCTAAATATACAATTTGAATCATTATGACACATTATTATGCTGTTTTACTAAACGTGTACATCATTTCAGTGAATTTGTTTGATTTAAAGATTGTTTGATTTAAAGAAAAGACATTACAGTCACATTTTTATAATTTCATATTTAAGGATGTTTATGGAAGCCTTGAGAGGTAAAAAAGTAGTTGAATTTAAAAAAAGTTTGCAGGTAAAAAAAGTTGTATTAATTTATTTATTGTGCTTGTTGTTGTCATACTCATGTTGGCCACAAGAGGCGAAAAGTGCACCACTACTCCGTGGACTAAAAGCATCCATGTTTTCTTGTATTTTTTATTTCTCAATTCAACACAAGTTCTCAAGTTAAATAACATTAAAGTTATTATTAGAACACAGCGTGCCAGTCAGCCTCTTGTGGCCAACATGAGTATTACAACAACTAACACTTTTTTCCCACCAGTTTCACAAATGACCAGAATATTAGGTTTTTCTCCTCGCCGGCCTCTCGGAGCTTCCTCAACACTACTGCAAATAAACCGTAGAAGAAGAAAGAAAGCGTGGCGGTACTGACATGTACCTGCAGGCTGTCCGGCAGCTCGGTGACGGGCTGCTGCAGGAACAGCGCCATCAGCAGGAAGTAGAGCTCCGGCACGTTGGTGTGCTTCGGCAGCAACGTCTGCAGCACCGGGAGACCCGGGAAGTGGCACGCCTCCCGGTTGATCTCACGCAGCGTGGAACGCCCACCGGCACTGCGGCCCACGTTGAAGCCTGGAGGGGGAGGAGAAGGAGGAGGGGGAGGAGGAGGAGGAGGAGGGAGGATGAGGAGGAAGAGGGAGGAGGAGGAAGTGGAAGAGCAAGAGAGAGGAGGAGGCAGAGGGCGAGGAGGAAGCGGAGGGAGGAAGAGGAGGAGGAAGTGGAAGAGCAAGAGAGAGGAGGGAAAGGAGGAGGAAGAGGAATAAGAGGAAGATGAGGGAGGAGGAGAAAGGAAAGGAAGAGGGAGGAGGAGGAAGTGGAAGAGGAGGAGGAGGCGGAAGAAGAGGAGGGAGGAGGAAGAGGGAGGCAGAGGGAGAGGAGGAAGTGGAAGTAGAAGAGGAGGAGGAAGTGGAAGTAGAAGGGGAGGAGGAAGTGGAAGAGGAAGAGTAGGAGGCAGAGGGTGAGGAGGGAAAGGAAGAGGAGGAGGAGGTTAAGAGGTAAGAGGTAAGATGCTGTTGGTTACATGTATAGGCTTAATCCTCTAACTTTGCGCTTCAAGCAGGATTTAAAGTGAAAAGGATCAAAGCTCCTAAAACAACGGGTCGGGGTCGAGAGGTCGAGAGCTTCAGGTCGCCCATGACAGGTCAGGGGAGGTCAGTGGTTCTCGAGGAAGAGGAGAAATGATCCAGATCTCCCAGGTTGAAAACCACCGAGCTCGGGGGGGGGGGACTCTGCGGCAGCAGGAAGTAGCGGGGGAGGCAAACACTAAATCTAAAATAGAACAACAAAGGCAAAAAGGAAGAAAACGAACCCTTGGCCGCGAGGCGCGCACACGGCGCGGCCCGTTGCGCACTGAACGACGGCCAGCTCCGACGGAAAGCGTTGCCAGAGTGAGGAGAGGCTTCTGCTGAGCCACATTACAACACACAGTACACATACACCGCACAACGCCCCGCCCCCCCGCGGCCACGCCCACTCACCCAGCACTGTGCCGATCTTATTGGTCAGCACGGCGTCGGTGTGGTCCAGCCAGCCGCCGCCGCACAGGCCCTCCTTGAAGCGGTTGAGGATGGACTGGTTGGAGAGCAGTACCACCAGCAGCCACAGGGCGGCCGTCACCGTGCTGGAGTGCAGGTGCTCCTCCATGAACATCAGCAGCCAATCGAAGCCCAGCGTCCGCACCAGGTCCTCGCACGCCCTGCGGTCGGACACACAGCTTTAACCCTCGATGTCCGAGTCACATTTGGGGGGGCGGAGCTTAGCGGTTAGAGGAGACTCACTGGGCGTTGACGGTGCACTTCTCCTTAGTGGTGAAGAGCAGCCGCAGCAGGTTGTCCAGCAGCCGGTTCCTCAGCAGGATGAGGCTCGCCGACAGGAGGCCACCGAAGTCCTCGTCGGTGCCTGGGAGACGACACGGGTTAGGAATGTGGGTTTTTTTACCAACTAAATAGGATTGAAAGAAATGGCGCGTTACCTCCGTCGGGCTTCTCCTCGTTGTTGATCTCCATCACCACGAACTTCTCGCACACAGCGAACGTGGGCAGAGTGGAAGAGATGAACTGGCCGAACCTGAGAGGAGAAACATAGGTTTTCATTCCAGGTCTGTCCTTTTCCCTCCAGATGTCGGGCATCAAACAGCCGAGTGCGTGTTCACCGCAGCAGGTCGTGGGTGCTGGGGAAGCCCTGCAGCAGCAGGCTGAGCACGGCGCCGATGGCCGCCACGGTGGGCTGCGACAGAGAGGCGTCCCTCAGGGTCAGCAGCAGTCGGGGGATCAGCTGGAACTCACGCAGCAGCTTGGCGTTCTTGGCCGCCTCGCTGTGTGTGTGTACACACACACACACACACACACACACACACACACACACACACACACACACACACACACACACACACACACACACACACACACACACACACACACACACACACACACACACACACACACACACACACACACACACACACACACACACACACACACACACACGTTAAACAATGGATGTCCATAACTCTAAACCAAATTTCCATGAGCAAACATTTTGTGAAATGATTTTTCCAAAACTTTTGTTATTTCATTTTTGTTTCTTTTTCTTAAGGACTTTTCCAGGCCTGGAAATAACCCCCCCCCCCCCCCCCCCACACACACACACACACACTTGCCTGGACTCCGTCAGCAGCTCGATGAAATGCTCAAACAGAGACAGGTGGAGCTCGTAGGGAGCATGGAGCCAGACCTGAGGAGCAGAAGGAGGAGCAGGAGGAGGAGGAGAATGAGACCTCGGCAAAACAAAAAAATAACCGGCAAGAAGAGGTGGCTTCTATGGTACATATTAACCCCCACCCCCCGGAGCCCCCCAGAGCCCCTCACCTCGAAGTCACACAGCAGGTCCTGGAAGGCGGTGGAGTTGGGGATGATGGAGGTCTCGTGGCCGCTGTCCACCGTCCCCACCAGGGAGAAGGTGAGATGGAGGATGTGGCTGTTGAGCAGCGAGCGCTTCTTCTTCAGCAGCATGGCCAGCAGCTGGGGGGAGGAGGAGGAGGAGGAGGAGGAGGTGGTGTTAACTGGACGAGTTTCTTTTTATAAAAGACTCCCCAAAGGGAAAAAGGTTTTGGAGATATCGCAAAACTACGATAATACTAAATTTACAGAAGGAAACATATGATTTTTAACTGAGTGTACATTTCAAAAACAAAAAAGAAGAAGAAGGAGGAGAAAAAGAAAGGAGAGGGAAAAGACGAAGAAGAAGAGACCTCCCTCTCACCTGGTATCCTCTGATGCGCTCCATCTCCTTGCTGGCCAGTGGGTTGCTCTTCACCACGCACACCAGCGCCTTGACGGCGGCGTAGAGCCCCTCCACGTCCGACGCCATGGCGACCAGTCCCAAGATGGCCGCCGCCCCGCCCACGTACTGCAGGTTGGTGGCCACGGGTTTGGCCACGAACGCGCGGACGCCTGCGGGGTGGAAGGGGGAAACACGGCAAGTTCACACTCACAAGTTATTATATTTATATATATATATATTATATTTGTATATATATAAATTTATATTATATAATATGTATACTACATATGTTATATATAATATTAATATTATATACTATTTATACTATATATATTTTATTATATTTATATAATATTTATATTACATAAAATGTCTACTAGATATATTATATTTACATTATATATATATATAATATATATTTATATTATATGTACTATATTATATATATGATATATAATTGAGTATATATAAATATATTTATATTATATCATATGACTTTCGTTTTACCTAAATATCCGATGACGGCGGCGCCGATGGTGCGCGCCGGTCCGTTGAGGTGGCCGGCGGCGTTGTGGATGAGCTTGACCGGGGTGGCGTTTTCATGAGAGGACACGGTGAGCTACACAGAGGGAGAGAGGAAAGGGTCAGGTGAGACAAGGTCACGGTCAAGGTCAGACAGTGTTAACTTGCATTGCTCAAAAGAATATAGAATAATTACATACTATAGAGCGTGATAAATAGAGGGAATGAATTAATGAATAAAGGAGAATGTTTGCTTAAACGTCTCTTTGTTTCTCTCTCTGTGGATGCTGCAACAGACCATAATGCTGAAGTCAGCGGATGGTGTACAAAAAGGGCTGGACTTTCTAAAAAAGCTTTTGTTCAGCCAGTTAATGTGAAATATTGGAGCAATTTAGCGAGAATGAAAAGAGACGCTCCGTTGCTCCGCCTGCAAAATACTCTATTAATTATTTTTAACGTGATTTAGCGAGGGAGAAAAGGGGTAAGGGATACGGCCTTCGTGCACGGCGGTGTGTATTCTCTATAAATGCTGCCTCGGCATTATCTGTGTCGTCGGCTTCCTGCGGGGTTGCCGAGAGCCGAGGCTCAGCGGGGCAGAGCAGTGCAGGCTGGGAAATAACTTGACAGGTGGGGAGAGAGATAAGGACGTGTGGAGCTCTAACACACATAATAGGATGGCGTGTTAGCTGCTTATTATATATATATAAATGAAATATAAATATTATATATATGCAATATATATATTATATATATAATATATAAATTTAATATATAATACAATATATAATATAAATATATTATATATAAAGTAAATATAATATATATATAATATAAATATAATATAAATATATTATAAAAACAATATATATAAATATAATCTAATATAATATATAAAATATATATTTAATATAAATATAATATACATATTATAAATATATTATAAAAACAATATATATATTATAAATACAATCTAATAAATATAATATTAATATTTCGTGATATATAATTCTCAGTGAACTAAATATGAATATTTAAAGTGTGTTTAGCTTTGCGTCCCCTGGACTCGTCTCTTGACCTCTGACCTGCTTGGCGATGGCTTTGCTGTCCAGCTTGTTGTAGACCTTCCTGATCTTGGCCACCGTGAGCGTGGAGACGGAGAGCGCGTAGAGGCTGAAGGACACTTTCTCCTCCGGAACCAACGCCACCGGGGCCGCCGGCGCCACCTCCGCCTTCGAGTCTTTACCTGGGGCAATAAAGAAGATAAAAGAAAAGAACATTGAAAAGAAAGAATATGGGGGGGGGGGGGGGTGAAGCTGCCACTCACAGGGCAGGTAGACGGCCTGGAAGCTGCCCACATAGATGGGCCCCAGCTCAAAGATGGCGGCGACGCTGGCGGCGGGCAGCACCTCCTCCAGGAAGTGGCTGGGCCCCAGACGCCACACCAGGCTGGAGAGCTGGCGCTGGGCCGGCGGCGTGCCCACATAGCCGTAGACGGTGCTCAGCACGGGGGGGTTGGTGGAGCCGGAGCCGCCCGGCGTACTGTGGACGTAGTGGAGCTGAGGGGGGGGGGGGGAAATACATCACATTACACGCGTTCTTTTTTTTTTACTGTCATGGTTTATATGAAATCAGAGAACCCCCTCCCCCCTACCTTGACGGTGCCCACCAGCTGCCCGTCCAGGTACAGCGAGGCCATGCTGTTCTTCAGCATGCCTTTACTCATCACTAACACCAGGTGGTGCCACTGGCCCTCCAGGATCAGCTCGCCGCAGCGGAAGCGAGCGCAGCAGGGCAGGATCTCGTAGAAGGACGCTTCCTCGCTCGACTCGTCCGCTGCTCGGTGATTTTTTTGGGGGGGTGAGGGAAGAAGGAAGAAGGCGGTAAAGAACGTGAAGCTCTGGGTCTCAGACTGAAACCAGCTTCATTAAGGAGTCACGCAAAAAAACTAACGGTTAAAACTGTCTTTGTAAAATCAAATACACACAGGAGGACTCAAGTGATCATGATGTGTGTGACACACACACACATAGACCCACAGACAGAGAAACACACAGACAGACAGGGACACACACAGACACACAGGGACACACACACAGAGACACACAGACACACACACACACATACACACACAGATAGGGACAAACACACAGACGCACACACAAACAGACACACACTTACAGACAGAGACACACACACAAACAGACACAGACACACACAGATACACACAGTAAAACACACTGCTTTCCCCAGGACTTCTCCAGGTGTTCCCTGTATATGTAGCCGCCTCCTCGTGACACGCGACACTCCCCACCAGGAGGCCGAACACAGACTCTACATGTCATGGAAGGTGTCGGCTGGGAGCCGGCGCTACTCACCGTGGGCCTGCAGCAGCTCCTCCTTGGTGGACACGCTGAGCGAGCGGTCCTTGGCGGACAGAACCACGGCCAGACACACGTAGTGCTGCTCGGAGGACGTGGCCCGGCGCACCACGGTGAGCAGGCGCACCGGGTGGGCCTGGGGGGCGGCGCTGAAGCGCTCCACGCAGAACCAGGTGGAGTAGCTCAGGCCCGACGGGGGCGGGAACAAGCGCTCCCCTGGAGGAGGAGGAGGGGGTGCAGGTTATAGTTTAGTTTTTCAGAAAGTCATTTTATTCCACATGTGCAAATCAGTCCGTTTTTGTTACAGCTTCTCGTGCTTTTTCTTGACACAATAACGGTAACGGATCCCCGTATATGAATCGGCGTGAAACTTACTGCTGGTGAAACTTCTTTATTTCTCTCTTTAGGTGAATAAACATGAATTAAAACTCGTAAACTATCACCTCCTTGTCACCACCGTAAGACACCAGCCTCAGACGGCTTCATTAGAACGATTAAACTTTAAATAAAATGTGCATTTGTCCGTAACATCTGTAGCAGTACTGTCAGGTTAATATTTTAACATAAAATAAAAGTGCGCTTCCTTTTAACCTTTCAAAATAAAAGTCAAATTGAACTCTTAAGAGAAAGTAGATTAAAACACGTATAAAATTATTAAATATAAAAAGGCATACATCAAAACCAATAAGGCAGATATAAAAACAGACAATCAACACAAAACAATAAACCCTTAATAGGGTTATTTACAATAACCATATTTTATTTTAAGTCTCACTGTAACTGCATGTGTCTCAGAGTGCTGAGACGTTCGTTTCCGCTCATTTGCATAAAAAGGGGACGATTTGGCGCCAAATATCCTCGCATTACTTCAATAAAGTTTGTATGAAAACGACACAGGAGATTTTTTTGTTTATGCAAATTCATTCCGACGGTCGTCTCTTTTTCTCCGATCTATTTTCTTTTTCTTCGACCTCCAGGAGGATTCAACACGTCGCTGCTCATGTGTGTGGAAGGAAAAGGAACGTTAATAACGCGGGAACAGAGACGCCGAGGCACGGGTACTTCCTGAGCATGGTGATGAATGAAAGTTTCTCGATGATGTCATCATGAGGATGTGGGTCGGGTAGGTAGTGAGATATGGGGAGGAGAGAAGATGGGAAGAGGAAGGAGGGAGGGGGAAAGACAAGTGAGGCGAGGAGAAGTGACGATGGAGGGAAGGAGAGGAGAGAAAAGGGGGGGAAAGGAGGAGGAAGTAATGAGTGGCGGAAGATAGACAGAAAAGGATTGTGGGTTGGAGAGCGACGCGAGAGAGGAGGAGAGGAAGGAGGAGAGGAAGACGCGAGTGACAGGAAGCGACGAGGGAGGGGACGAGCTCTATTAATAGTATTGGAGACGGAGAGAGGAGAAAGGGAGGTGAAGGAGTGCAGAGGGAGCAGATAAATAGGTAAAAGGAAATGAGGAGAGGTGAAGAACTGGAAAGACAAGAGAGGAGAGATGAGAGGAAAGAAGAGGAGAGGAAAGAGGGGTGGATGAGTGCAGAGGGAGCAGATGAATGGGTAAACAGAGGGAGAAATGAGGAGCGGTGAAGGAGACGAGGGAGGGTGATTAAGAGAGGAGGGGATAAGGAGTGGTGAAGGAGACGAGGGAGGGTGACTAAGAGAGGAGGGGATAAGGAGTGGTGAAGGAGACGAGGGAGGGTGATTAAGAGAGTAGGGGATGAGGAGTGGTGAAGGACAGGAGAATAACTGGAAAGAGAAGAGAAGAGAGGAGAATAGAAGAGGACAGGAGAAGAGAGGAGAGGTGAGAAGAGAATAGGAGAGGAAATGAAAGGACATGAGAAGGGAGGAGAGGAGAGAAGAGAAAAGGACAGGGAAGGAGAGAAAAAGAAAGGAAAATGGGAAAGAGGAGAGGAAAGGAAAAGGGAAGAAGAGAAAAGGAGGAAGAGGAAAGGAAAAGAGGAGAAGAAGAGCAGGAAGCTTGCTGTGCTCTATGGGCTGTTTCCGGGTGTCGTTGCTTTTTCTTCCCACATGACGAAAACCAGGAGACACGGAACCCAAAAACACTGAGATTAAAGTATCCAGAGAGGTTTAAAGAGAAGAGGAGGAGAAATAAAGAGAGAACCAAGAGGTGGTAAACAAAAGGAAAGACGGAGGTAGAGGTCGTCTGTCGTTGACCTATTAAAATGTGTCGCAATGAAATGCTGAACATCAACTCGTATTCATCAAGTTGTTTAATATCATGACTGTTGACTGAAGTCGGGTCAATAACAGAATCAGGACAGGCAGCAGCTGGCCGCTTTTCTCTTGGCAGCCAGCCGTGCACCCCTCTTGGCTTCTCTGACCTGAGCCCATCCCGCTCAGCACGGCCCCGTCGCTGACCCCCGAGGCGCTGTTGGTGTTGTTGGTGGGGGCGTTGTGGGGCGCCAGGCTGGGCAGGAACAGGCACCTGCAGCGGGACCCAAAGAACCAACCAGTCAGAACCAGATGGAACCGGTCCGGAGGGGACGCGGGACAGACGGACACACACATTGCTTTGTGTCAGAATATGGAAATCTACAACTGGAGGATTAATAATGCATGAGAGAAGCATGAAAGAGAACATTCAGGCCCGGTTCTGATCTCCTTGTGCTGGGTACTGACGACAGGGACCATGGTCTACTTCCTGCTACAACCACGGGACCTTTATTTCCTTTGATAACGAGTCAAGTGCAATACGAAGGACTTCTAACACAATCAGACGAGGGAGTCTTCTGCTGACGCATCCTCTCTACATCCCCCTGAAGGCACCGGGGCTTCTGGGAAATGAACGTGGGACCGAAGCCCGCGAGAGGAAGAGGCCAGAACCTCAGATACGCTTCAAAGGCTTTTGGTCATTTGCTTGTTTACCTCAATAATAATAACTCTAAACATTGGATATAATAATCAATAATACTAAACAACGTTTAACTGAAACGAGTGACATTAAGTTACAGGTTATAAAATGAACGTATAAAATGTACATATAATAATATGTATGTGTAATATGTATGTATAATAATGTGTACGTATAATATGTACATATTATATGTACGTATATGTACCTATAGATAATATCTACGTATAATATGTGTACGTGTAAATAATATGTACTTATATGTACGCAAAATAATATGTACATATAATATAAGTGAGTGTGAGACACCAGGAAGTCCAATGAGGGCTTGTGGGCGGGTCAAACACAGGACTTTCACTCGGGAGACCGACGTCCGTGTCCCGCATATCGTCGGCCGGGGCGACCTTTTGTAATTATTAGCTCTCTATATAAATTCTGCATTTTGAAAGAGACTTGAGCTCCAAAATAACCAGATTTTATTTAGTCTCTCTCTCTCTTTTAGTTTTCTCCACCTGGGCAGACGTCCCTGAACCTGGCAGCAATTCAACGATGTGTTCAGGGACTCTTTCTCAACAGCAGACGGTCCTCAGACACCAGCCTCATGGTAACTTCACGGATGATGTCATCTTAGGCTTCACCAAAAATACACAATGCCAATTCTTTCCTGGAACAGGGGTGGGGGGGGGGCTTGTGAGTGTGCACTGGTGTGTGTGTGTGTGTGTGTGTGTGTGTGTGTGTGTGCGTGTGCACGTGTATGCAAGAGAGAGAGAGAGAGAGAGAGTGTGTGGCCTGTGTGTGATTCCGAACAGCAGCGCAGGGGCATCAATATTTCATGGTGACAGATGGGGGAGGTAGGAGGTGTGTGTGTGTGTGTGTGTGTGTGTGTGTGTTTACGGTGAAGTGAAAGTGGGCCAGTGCCTCGTCCTCTGTGTTTTCAGGAGGAACTCCATGTTCTATTCTGAGGAGGCCAACGGGTTCTTGTGGGTGAAAGGAACCCGACATGAGGGTCCAATGAGGGCTTTCGAGAAGGGAACCAATGAGACGCCTCGTTTAGTCTTAGTGTGTAACGGGAGAGAGAGACGAGAATTATTTATTCCTGAGCAGATGAAATACAAGGGAATGACTTTAGAAACCTATTTTGCGTTCTTTAAATCCCATTAAAGAATATGGATAATTCTGTTAAAATATGACAAAACTAAATATGGACGCCGTAAGATCTTTGATAGAGACGATCCCGGAGGTCTCAAACATGGAAATACTAAATTAATAAATAACTCAAGGTGCATTTATAGCTCTCAGCTTCACACGTTACAAACATGGTGGAAGGCGGCCGCCGCGCGTCGACCTTGAGATCAGGGAACTTTAGAAATAACGAGACCAAATGTAGAAATGTTTTCCTCTTTTGAGAATGAAAATATCCCACTGGCCTTGCTCTATAAACAGCATCACACACACATTCTTGTATAAGCCCTGAAGTGAGGACCAGATAAATTCACATTGGGACTGAGGACCACACACACACAGGTCAGGAAACAGAAAATAACCGATGACCTTTTCTCTCAAACCGGCATCCTTATGAATATTAATGAAGATTTTTAAAAAACGTATCACACTTAAGTTTCTCTCGGCAGGTTGTTTACCGCGTTGTCAGCGCCACACGTGTGCGTTGCAGAAAAGTGCGTTGGCGGGCCGCCAAGGTCACATCACAGCATTTCCGCTGCCCCTCCCCACACACAAAAGGGCGTCATATGACAAAAGGCGTAAAATGAGCCTCTCTGTATGCGGCGCCACAGCCGGAGGCCGATGAACACAACCTGTTCAATAGTAGTAAAAACAACATGTGGCACCCTGAGGCGCGTGTGTGTGCGTGTGTGTGTGTGTGTGTGGTGTGTGTGTGTGTGAAGAAAATTGCTCTATAAAGAGAAAAAGATTTGAGAGAGGGACCGGCATGATTAAAGAAAAAAATGAAGATTTGTCCAGTCACGGAGTTCCTTGCGAATATATGCATGTATTAATAAAATATCAAATCGTGAATGGAGAAAGGAAAGGCTGTATGGATGATTTATTCCCTTATTTTCTTCCCTGGAATTTTCTTCATCTTTTTTTCCAGTTTTTTCTTATGATTTGTTTTTGTTGTTTTTTCCAGATAATTTATGATTTTGGTCTCCACAAAATAAACTGAATTGAATGAACCCTGCGCTGTGATTTTCATCTTAATGCTGGTTGTTTTACGTTCTACAGCACCGTTTACTGGTCTGGTTTCACCGTCAGCTCTCATTGTTTCATTTCCAGCAGCAGTATTGAGACCCCGTCCCTTTTTCTGGGCGACCAGAAGAGTAAACACTCACCCGAAGCCCTCCAGCGAAGTGTCGAACTCCACGAAGGCGGGCGTGACGGCTGAGCCGTGCAGACGGATGTCGTGGGGCGTCGTCATGGAGACCAGGCACTTGACCCGGGTGAGGGGCACCGTGCTGCCCTCGGCCGAGCGCACCAGGCTGCGGCTGATGCGGTACTGGCCGTTGTCCTCCGCCGGCGTGGCGAAGACGCTGTCGGGCCCGAAGCCCTCCATGGACATGGTCATGCTGTCTGTGGAGTCAGGACGGAGACAGAGACGGGGGGGGGGGGTCAGTTCACAACTAGTATTATGGGATGTTTCTATCTCCCAGTGTAAGAACAGCTGAGCTGAATGCTGTCTCCTGCATCCCCGATTTAATGATTATAATAACAATTTCTAAATGATGTTAACTTGTTTGTTGTTGTAATGTTCACTTTGGCCACACGGGGCTGAAGTACACCCAGACCCCATGACCATTTAGGACTAAAAGCATTCATGTTTCTCCCAGGAAAAGGTTTGCACACATATACATATATAATATTTATATATTATATATCAAATATATATTACATATTTTATAAAATATATAATGTACAAATATATATATATATAAAATAAATAATAAAATATATAAAACCCTCTTTCTACACCTGGCAATCTGTACATCTATTCTTACGTCATAAACACAGGAGACAAGATCTTCCATCTCACATCCATATGGCCCTTGTAGGTTATTAATTCTCCTTCTCACACGTCTCCTTCGGATCAGGCAATAAAAGGAACAACCGTAATGTTTTTATAATGCATAATGAGAACAGCAGATACATAAATTAATTATATTTATATATATTAAGGCTTTTAAAAGACTAACTTCCTCATCCTATAAGGACAATATTTCACCTTCTTTTAAGAACACATGATTGCTGCTCTCATTTATTATTCCATCAAAACAAAGACGCCTTGGCTCTAAGCAGGAAGTGCAACGACCAGCGGCGGCGGCTAATACGGCATGCTAGGCGGCGGCGTGTTGCTGTGTAAAGAGCAGTAATTAGCACGTGGCTCTAAATCCATTCGCAGCTGGGGAGGAGACACAATAAGCAATTAGGACGCGGCGAGGAGTCAGATTACAAACATTAAGGGGGAAACAAACCGCGGCAACGTGATCTGTGCTTAACACGCAGAGATTACAGACTTCACTCGGGGAGGACTTCATATGCACATCGTGTTCTTTTTATGTTCAACGTTTGTGCACAAAGTCAAGCGACCCATGATTCAACATCCTGATCAGTCAAACAAGATCCTAGGAGTCTGTTTACAGTGATCTGAACTCTGTGGAGACGAGCTGGTTATTTACAACATGGCCATTAAATGTCAAACGGGAAGCTCGTCCTCCGCAATCACCGCCTCTTGAAGAAGAAGAAGAAGAAGAAGAAGAAGAAGAAGAAGAAGAAGAAGAAGAAGAAGAATTGTTAAAAACCCGCTCTGACAATCGGTATCTTCAAAAAGCAAAATACTTGAAGTATGACAATCTTAACAAAACTAGAAGACAGAACCCAGTAAGTGTTTCCTGAAGGCCTCTCAGACCATCATTGAGTTTGATGAGCAGCCCCCCCCTCCCCCCCCCCCCCGGTGACCCGTGGTACCGCCTTACTTCTCATCTCGGCGTCGTAGCTCAGCGAGCTGGGCTTATGGACCCGGTACTGCTTCAGCAACTTCTTGTCCCAGGCGCCGCAGTTCAGAGGGTTCCCGAGACGCAAGAACTCCCTGGAGGAGGAGAAAATGAGCAGGACGACGCCATTAAAGACAACACCAACGAAGAAGAACGGAAAACACAGGAGGAATCAAATGGCAATAAGAAATATATATATATTTATAAAATTATATATATATATATAAATATTCATACATAGAAAATAATATATATATATCGAAAATAATATATATATATATATATATAGAAATATTATAAAATACAAATATATAAAGAAAATAATTATATATAAATATAATTTTATATATATATATATGTATATACTCTTGATTATTTTCAGCAACAACATTTAAAAAAACATTACAAATAATAATATATTTATAAAATTATATATATATATATATATATCAATAATATATATATATAATTTTTGGAGGTAAACCTTTCTCCAATTGTTAACAAATTAGTGTATGAAATTAAGAGGCAACCTTTTTCAATCTCTAACAGTTGGTTCGGTTCATATTTAAATATACGGTAAATATATTGTCCTTTTATTTCATGAGATAGCTTTACAAGCACTTTAAGTCTGATGCGGTCTTTTAACTGAGGGTGAAACAGAACCAGAACTCATTTCGGGAGTCTGGAAAGAAAATGGGGCAAAACATTTACAGACTAAATACATTTTAATCGCCCGTGAAACATTTAATGTACACTCGCTCGACATTATTCAAAAATATCGACACAGAACACAAAGACAGAAATTAAGATTAAGTATTCGACGGTAGACGAATGCTTCCTGACGATGCATTAGACGGAAGGTTATCCACTGAAGATTAATGCATCAATTATTTAAAATTAAAACACAAACGAAACACCATGACACAGGAAGGAGGAAGAGGTAGAAAGATGAGGAGGGTGAACATGAGGAGGAGGAAACAGATCGACAGATATGTTAAACTCCGGCGAGCGAATAACAGCCAGAGATTTACATATAAAAAGAGCCCCCCCCCCCCCCCCCCCAATCTCCCATCTCACTGAACTAGTCAAGCGGGAAATGAGCTCCGTTCAGTTTGCATCTATTCTTTCACACGCTGTCAAAGCAGATTACGCAAATTAGGTAAAACTACAACGTTAGCACGCTAGTTAGCATGTTGGAAAAAAGCTAAATGTGGCCATGTTTTAGGTAATAGCAAGATGCTAAATATTGCACTGCAAAACCATCTCAGTGGGCCGTCTTATCGACAGCCAAATAATAAAAAAAGGCATAAAACGCCACCATTTAATACTTTGGGCTAAACTTTAGCGATCTTACGTTTGCTAAATGTTGCCCGGGTAAAGGCAACCCTTTTTTAATGCATTTTAGCCAAAATTTGAGATTAGTGAATTTCAATTCAATTCAATTCAATTCAGTTTATTTGTATAGCCCATTTTCCCAAATTACAAATTTGTCTCAGAGTGCTATACAATCTGTACACATAGACATCCCTGTCCCAGAACCTCACATCGGATCAGGAAAAACTCCCAAACAACCTTTCAGGGGAAAGAAAGGGAAGAAACCTTCAGGAGAGCAACAGAGGAGGATCCCTCTCCAGCAGTGGCGGCTCCTGAAAAAATTCTCAGGGGGGGCAATTTTTGGGATAATGATTAACCCTCCCAAAACCACAGACCTTCAGACAGCTGTCTATGTGTAGCTTCGTCACAATGCCATCAGGTCATGTGACTCCAGTCAGTGTTATGGCTGTGACTGAACTCTGTCTGTGAGCTTGTAGTTAGTTCATAAGCAGACAGACAGTCTGAGGCCGTCTGTGAGCTGCTGTCAGTAATCCAGCTCCTGGTCTTTGATTTGGGTATTTTTTCAACAAGATTTAAATAATTATAATAATAATAAATATGAGATCCCAATTTGTGACTCCTGCATCTGTGCTTTTTCAAATAATAGAATAAATACAATTGCAATCACTTTCAAGTAAACCAGATTGCTCCACCAGACAAGAAAAAAGCTAAATGTTGAGCTTTTGTTTTGAAGGGCAACAGCAGAAAAGCCGAACTCACGGAGGTAAGACCTGGCAAGTCGCCAAGAATCTCGGCTGTCGCGCATGCGCAGGTGTAACTTGTTAATGCCGTAACGTAAACATTTACACGAAGGTACAGGCACTTCAACATTTATTTATTCATGACTTAGTTTTATGTCTTTGTACTTTGACCTTGTGTAATATGTGAAGTTATCAATAAAGGTCTTTCTGCATTTCCCCTGCGCCTCACCTGTAGTGGTACGTTCCTCTTTCAGGGAGCACAGCTGACAACACGGCTGTCAGAGAACCCGTTTTCAGACGTTCATTAAAATCAGGCGGAGATCTTTTCTGACGTCGATCGTCAGGAAGAAAACGTTTCAGAAGACACTTTAGAAAATGTTCGAGAATGAGGAAAAATGTGTTTCTGATTTTATTTTCGAGAGCGACAGGGACCACTGGTCTAGGAAGTCTTAATTCTATTGTTGCCAATGTGTCTTCATTGTTACGCCGACCGAAAGGAGTCTCTTTCAAAGAAAGAATTGAATCGCTGCTGTTGCCCTGAGCACCGGCCATCTCCACTGAATATGTCTCTGTCGAAGCTGTATGACGTACTGATACGCTTTTACGTCGATTACTGATGACAAGACCTGGAGGGGCGAGTCCTCCCGGAAGCCATAGAGAATGCATTGAGAGCTCTGTTTTGTGAAAAAAATGGATTTAACATTGGAGTCAATGGGAGAGGTCTGGGGCGATTTTCATTCCGCCCAAAGTCGCCCCAGAAGGGGCGGGGCCATTGGAAGCACGACTTTAGGCTGACTGAATGACTGTTACCTGATTGGACAATGACATCCAGAGGCAGATCAGACGGTATAGTGGTAGAATGCGACTTTTCTTTTTTTCTTTTCCCCCTAGGCAGTGCGTCACCCCAATCGCCCTTATGGACAAGCCGCCCCTGCTCTCCAGGATGGACAGGTGTAATAGATGTAATGTGTACAGAAGGAATCATTATACACAAATTAAAACACAGTATCAACACAATCAATGAATATGACAGAGTGTATGAATCGAGAGATATTTAATATGGATATCAAATTAGTAGTATGTATGCACGAGGACCAGCTACACCACCTGTTGTCGGGTCCCTTTAAACCACCATTGAATACCTCCCATCAAAAAAAGGGATGTTTGAAAGCACAGGTGTCAAATAAAAGGCTCGCCATGTCATTTTATGTGGGTACCTGAGTGCCATGGGCTGCAGGGCCTGAGACGCCAGCCTCTCGAACATCCTCTGCAGCGGCGGGTGCAGCGGGTGGTCCTCGTCACCCAGTGCCTGGCTGCAGCGCTGCAGCAGCCGCTGGTGGAGGCTCGCCTCGCACAGCACCTGCTGGTTCCGCTCGCTGTTCACCAGCAGCTGCAGGATGTTGGCCACTGCCAGCTGCAGGTCCAGTGCATGCTGGGAAAACAAGGCGGAGTCCATGATTTAGGGGATTGTATCTGTCATGTTTACTGAGCAAAGTCGGGAAAACTGAATTTAAATATCAATCTGGTTAAAAAACTATAACTCAACATTTTTTAAATTGTACATTTGTTAATGTTAATAACACATTTGGAAAAAAGCAATACGAGTCATTTAAGAAATTAAAGGCCACAATGAAGAGCTTTAATTATCTATAATTGTCAGAACCTCATGAATATTCAGTAATGAATGGCCTAATATGTCACTAAAACATATTTCAATCCATTAATTACAATAATATTCAAGTTTTTTTAAACAAATTGATATTTAAAAACCTATATCAATGTAATGAATGAATTACAATAATATAGCTTTTTATATATCAATTTGGTTAAAAAAATTGATTGTAAAAAAATATAACTAAACATTTTTTTTAATTGTGAGTTCTCATAACAGATTCGGAAAAAAGCAATATTATTGTAATTAATGGCCTAATTCGCTATCCTTTAAAACAGGAAGTGCACGCGAGCAGCATCCTCACCTCTGGTTGGCTGTCGGAGCAGACGGAGGGCAGCAGGTCCAGGATGGCCAGCACGGCCCCCGGGTGGATGACCACCATGTCGGACGAAGAAGACGAGGAGGAGGCGAGGTGGGAGGCGTTGGCCAGGTGGAGCTTCAGGTCGGTCAGAGCCTTGACGGGGGCGGGGGGGCCCGATGTGCCGTAGTAGCCTTGTCTGTGGAGCACATGGTGTGATTCACAGGGAGATTTATTTAAAGGATCCGGGCCACTTTTCCATGACTTTACATGTTTAAATCTACACTTCTCTGGCATAGTGGATTATCCCTACCACCTCCCTGGCATAGTGGATTATCCCAACAATTTACCTGGCATAGTGGATTATCCCGACCTCTTCCCTAGCATAGTGGATTAACCCGATCGCTTCCCTGAGCTACTGTTGCTATGGCCACCAAACTTTTCGGTTAAGGTTTTTTTTTTTAAGTCGCTCTTCTCAAAAGCCTTGGACATTATTCGGACTGTTAAATATCAGACTGCAGGATATATAAATGTATATATATAAATAAATAAATATAAATATGTATATTACCGATGATTAAATGACTCTTTTACTTACTGTTTTTATTGCAGTGAGCATATATAAAAAAGAAAAGGTGATACAATACTGGGTTTAATTCTTTAATTTAGGAATCTACAGCTCCGCAATCAACAAACACGGATTGCTGCGACACGCCTGGAGATTCTTTTAATTTTAATTTTTAAAACAATGCAGATGCTGAGCAGATTAGCCGCGGACCTTTTTTCCCTCACTGTTGAGCTGAATCTGAGGACTCAGTCTCATAAAACTACATTTCCCAGAGTTCAGTGGGAATGTTTTAATTAAAATGTTTACTTTAAAAGGTAATTTCTGTTCTCTGTCTTTATAGGTTTACAACCTAATTCACCGACAGACCAATCAACTAACAAAGCCAAAAGGAAAATATAAGTGATTGTCGGGAATTTGAGTTGTCCTTGTGTCCTTTGGAACGGTGAACAAGAGTAGGACTTGACACTCGCAATGAGAAGAAGAAAAACACACGAGAGAGAGAGAGAGATAACGTTTCCGTCATCGAGGCTGGAGTTGTGTGTTTGTGGGTTTTTTTTTAACCAATTAAAAGGGTACAAAGAAGAGCTTTAATTATCTATAATTGTGACATGATAACAACCTCAGGAATATTCAGCGGAACCAGTTTCACCTCGACAGATATTAGAGGACTTTTCCTTTTGCTCCTTTTAAATTAAATCCCTAAGAGTGTGAGAAACTTCAGCCGAAAGGGAAGAAAAGGAGGGGGGAGGGGAGGGGAGGGGGGCTACTTCAGGCCGAGAGCAATTTAACGGATTCGCTTCACGTCTTCCTGGAGCAGGACAAGTGGTTCACATTGAGTGTTTGGACAGAAACGTAATGGGGGGTAGTTGGTAATGTAAATATTTATTTTGTTATTTATCAGAAACAATGCCAGGGATCGTTTATAGGCTGCAACTATCGATCAATCTTCCAATCACAGGGAGCGGATTATTCAGTTTGTTAAAATCTGCAACCTCACCAAAACCTTCACACTTTCCCTTTAAAATCAATAACACACACATCATTAAATCCTCATATTTGAGAGGTTGGATTCATCAAAAGGTGCCGATCTTCGTAGATCAGATGTGGGAGGAGTTAGCGGAGAACATTTGTGGGAGGAGTTAGCGGAGATCATTTGTGGCCACTAGAGGGCGCCGACTGAAGACGAGCAGAGTGACGGGAGGAGGTGACACACAAACAGAGAAGCTGTAGCTACCTCTTCCTGCTGAGGGCCGGCGTGCCCCACGGCGAGGGCAGCGAGGTCTCGTGAGTCAGGCAGGGAGGCACCTGCTCCGCTCGACTGCACACACACACACACACACACACACACACACACACAGACAGACGCACACGGAACCGGGCGCCGAGGAAGAACAGCCAGACGGCACCAGAGGTTAGAGGTTGAAGGAAGGAAGGGGGAAAGAAGAAGAAGCTGTTAGTGGAAAGGAAACACAGGAGCATGCAGAGAGGACGCTTCCTGCTGCACGTCATTTATTCTTTTTTATGAACATGGCCCCGTGCTGTACGCCGCTTCTTGAAAAAGCCCCTCTGACCTGTCGAAGGAGTCGGTGGCCATCTTGTACAGGTAGATGAAGAGCTTGCTGCAGTGCTTGAGCGTGGGGCAGACGCTGTCCCCCGCGCAGCCACCGGGGGCAGCCTCGTCCTCCAGCAGCCGCTGGAAGGGCTGCGAGTTGGAGGGGAAGACGGACGTGGCGCCCAGCTTCTTGGTGTCGGAGAAGCAGCCCAACAGCCTGATATGGGGGGGGGGACGGGGGACATTTCTCTTTTCTTTAAATATCAACTTTGATTGTAAAAAGATATTGTAAAAAAAAAGTAATTGTGCATTTGTTATTGTTATTAACACATTCTTTTTAAAGATATTATTTTTAAATATACTCTTAATATATATATTTTTAATTGAATATTTCTGATTATAAAAAAATACAACAAACTTTTTTATTGATTGTGTTTTTAGTTGTTAATAAACACATTCTGAAGAAAGCTATATTTATATTTTTTAGAATCAGAAATATACAAGTTTTAAGATTTTAGATTTAAAAAGCAATATTATTGTAATTAATGGCCTAATACGTCAAAAGTGACATTACAATAATATTAAAACTTTAATATTTCTGATTGTAAAAAATATAACATCATATTTCTTATAATTGTGTGTTTGTTATTGTTAACATTCTGAAAAAAGCTGTATTATTGTAATTAATGGCCTAAATGAAATGACAGAGTAAATGTCATCTGTTACTGAGTCATGTGACCAGAATGATGACATCACAGAGATGCGGCACATTCAATGCACGAGACGGAAATTATTCATGAACTAACAGGTGAAGAAAGTCGACCAATCAAATTCACCAACAGAGACAAAGCAGGTGACCCTCACCTCACGGCGTCGGCCAGCTTCTCGTACTGGACCTCCGTGCGGAAGAAGTGGGAGTTGGCGGGCTCGTAGCGCATGGCGGCGGTGAGCGTGCAGATGACGGTGTGCAGCAGCTCGAACACCTGGTTCTGGTTGACGCGCTCCCAGCCGTGACGCGGCGGCTGGCACAGCGAGCGCTCCATGGCCACCAGCAGCGACGTCAGGTACACGAAGCCGCCCACCTTGCGGAACACCGTGCGCGTCCGGTGGCTCTCGCGCAGCACCGCCAGCAGGGCCTGGAGAACCGGGGGGAACAACGCAGGCGTTCTACTACGGTTTATATTCGTGGTCCCGGCAACACGTTCTGACGATGCTTTTACATTTTTGTTCTTAAATGATTATTCTCCCCCACAATACATAATACTGTTACAGTTCCTCTACATATTTATGAGCCCCCGGCAGGAAACAACACGGCGGGATCGGAGGGTTAGAATATTACTGCTGCTAAAAACACCGGCACAAATTAGAAAAGGGGAAAAAAAGGAAGTGTGTAATTGTGAAAGTGCATAAAAACGGTGATGTCATCACCCAGAAGGAAGTGGAGGAAAACATGTGTTATTGTGGTCATATTTCTACACTCATGGGAAACAATTTTAATGGAGGACCATTTTTCCTTTTCTTTTATTTATTTTAATCTTTTATTATTTAGTTTATTCTTATATATTATCTTTATTTTTTCTTATTTATATATTCATTTGTATTATTTATTCCTATTATTTCTATTATTTATTTGTTCTTATTTATTAATTATTATTTATTTTAATTATTATTTATGTATTATTATTATGTGTTATTATTATGTATTATTATGAATGTTTTATTTATTAATTGTAATTATGTATTATAATTTATTTTTAAATGTCTTTTTTTAAATGAGGATGTATAACTGCTAATAATAACTCGACCTGGAGTTGAGATTTATTTATTTGCTATTTCTAGGGTTGATAATGAACTTCCATGCACAAGATGTAGAACTAATCGTCCATCAAATTGGCCAACATCCCGATTGCATCGACACCGCCGTACGAACGTACGACTCTGGAGTCTCCTTCCAGTTTGAAATGGTCCATTATAGCAATTATGTGATGACGCATCCCGGCAGAGGAAGGAAGGAGGAAAAGAGAAGTGAAAAACGGTGAGATGGCGTCTCCTGCTGCATGGAAATACTGCCAGACTCAGCACTCGGTGTTTAAACCAATCACATCCTCTTCCTGTGTAGATGTAGGTTTTGTTAACTCCACCGGCCTCGAGGATCAGATACAACGTCTCCGGGTTTGACACAGATTACGGGGTTAAATCACAAGGCCAGTCGGCTTAAAGTTAAGATCCAGTTGTATTCAAACTTGATTCCATTTAAGTTCTTTGTAGGTTTTTTTTGTGTGGGGGGGGGGGGGGGGTGATAATTGAAATCTCTGGTTAGTGCTGATGGGTTAATCCAGCCGAAGCCTCCAGAAGGCGTGAGAATAACATCGGCTGGAAGAGGGGAATTAGAAAAGAAATGTAATTATGCTCCGTAAAATGAGCCCTGTGTGTGTGTGTGTGTGTGTGTGTGTGTGTGTGTGTCAGTGTCTGTGTGTGTGTCAGTGTCTCTGTGTGCGCGCACACCTTACACTTAACACCCAAGGGTTTGAAGCAATTACTGTATATGCAGGGCTTCAAAATGCACATTGTGTTGTTTTTGAACTTCAACGAAATGAATTTAAAGCATTGGAACGATCGAGCATGTCAGAGTGTGTGTGTGTTTCTATATGCCGGTGGGGTCCACCATCTGACATATCACTGATGCCGTGGGGACCAATTTGTGTGAGTGCATTTCTATATCCTGGTGGGGTCCACTACCTGACACATCACTTACGCCGTGGGGACCAATTATTGTTTGTGTGAGTGTATGTGTGTGTGTGTGTTACCCGTAGTATGTCGGTCTTCAGCTGCAGCTCACTGGGCGGCGCCGAGTGCATGAGGCCGAGCAGCGTGCCCATGTCGTCGTCTCCGCTGGGCGACAGCACGAGCTGCTGGATGACGAGCAGCGCGTGCTCCCGACACTGACGGTACTTCACAATGTTGTGGACGCAGCGGGCGCCGCCGAACTCCCGGAACAGAGCTGGGGGGAGACGGTGGAGGAGGGGGGGAAAGGGGGAGAGGTTCAGGGGGCCGCCGAAATGTCTCTTTTTTTCTCGTTCCTTCTAATTGAAGAAAGAAAGTTGGAGGTTACTCATGAAGGCTCCTCACCACGCATCAACATACACATCGATCATGTGTATGGCAGTGTGTGTGTGTGTGTGTGTGTGTGCGTGTGTGAGATTACCTGCGTTAGTGTTGGTGGTGTTGGAGCCCTGCAGCAGCACCGTCAGCGTCTCCATCACCAGCCAGGCCAGCTGCTTCTGCTCCTCCGCCACGCTGTTGTTCTTACAGTCGGCTGAAGAGAAGGGGAGATGACATCATCATGATGTCATTACAACAAAGCGTCCGCGTGCTCCACCATCGGGCCGGAAGGAAAACTGAATTTAATTTAGCCGTATTTGAAGAAAAGTACATCTTTGTCCATGGTGTGTGGTTTAATGTTTCAGCTCTGTGTATAAGATAACAAATAAAAGACTAACTGTCCATCTACTAAACTATAAACCTTTCGACGGTTCTCCTGACCTTCAGTGGTTTGACTTCTCTCTCTTTCTGCAGACTTATGACATCACCGTTATGTGGACTGTCCAGTTATTCTATTAATTGATTCATTCACACACAGCCTCACGTTTCCTTCTATATTTGGTGTGTGTGTGTGTCTGTTTGTGTTTGTGTCTGTGTGTGTCAGCATATGCTTGTCTGTGTATGTGCGTGTAAGTGTGTGTCAGTTTATGTGTGTGAGTCTGTAGTGTATGTGTGTGTGAGAGCGTGTGTGTGTGCGTGCGTCGGCATGTCAATGTGTGTGTGTGTGTCAGTGTCTCTATGTGTGTGTGTGCGTGCGCGAGCGCCCTCACCGGGCTCGTTGCTTTGATGCTGTGGCGCCGCCGCCGGGTCCTTGAGCAAGGCGGCGTACTTGTGCAGCAGGTTCACCAGCACCTCCAGCAGGCCGACCTCGCGCAGCACGTCGCTGAACACGGCGTCGTGGCGGCACAGCTTCAGCAGCGTCGTCACGGCGACGATGCTGCAGGCGTGCGACGTGCTGCCGGACTTGAGCAGCACGCTGACGCCGAACAGCTCCTTGCACGGCACGTAGTTCAGGCCGAACACCACGAACTCCAGCAGCTCGAAGTACTTGGCCTGCGCGGCCGGCAGCTGGGCCACGCGCTCGGCGAACTGCGACAGCGTGTGCTGAGACTCCAGGATGAAGTAGTTGGCCGGCTCGCCCGAGTAGATGCTGCCGATGGCGTCCAGCAGCATGGAGGCCAGGCGGCCCGTCTTGGTGCGCAGGAAGGCATTCTGGAGCACCGCGAAGGCCTGGATGTTACGCACCGTGAGGCCTGCAGGGGGGGGGAGGCGGAGCTTAGGGTAATTTGACTTTTGTTTAATAACTACAAATACTAAAAGAGTTTCTGCACACACTCTGACTCCATATTGGGGGTTGAATATCTAACACATAGCACACACACACTATGACAGACACACTATGACACACACACCCTCTCTCTTTCTCACACACACGCACGCACAAGCTCTCTCTCTCAAACACACACACCTTTTCTCTCTCTCTCTCACAAACACACAAACACACACACACACACACACACACACGCAGTCTCTCACACATATATCCTAATCCATGAAATGACTTTGATGCTCGGCTGACTCCAGCCGGCTTAACCTGTTGACAGTCGCCATGGCAACACTGCCGCCTGTCACACTGCTGGAGACGAATGGCCGAAGCCTCACGCATACTAATGAGCTCTGGGGTCGAGAGATAGAGAGAGACGTCTCGGGCAAGAACCTTCACGCTGCCAACGAACCCGTTCCCCCGTTGACCTTTGACCTCTTTTTCTAAAGCTATGAAGGAACTCAGGAATCAAGACGTTCATGACGTATTGATTTATACTTCACCAATAAACACGAGATATTTCCAGCATTTTACACCCTTCGAATATTTTATATATTATATAATATTCCGTATGTTAAAAGATTATAATACAAATAAAAAAAACATGATTTCTTGCAAATAAGCTATTTAAGCTTGGGTGTGTTGTTGGGAATCGTTTAACCGTTAAACCTTTTTGTGTGTCATATGAGTATCAACGCTGCTTTGTGGATCTTTATGTGGAAATGTTTCTTATAGAATTACACTGAACTATAATCCCTTGTTATTATGTATACATATGTAAACTAGATCATATGTATACAACCAGAGGAAGTGACTGACATGAATTTTTTATTCTTCTCTTGACTTTCACTTATTCCTTAATTTCTGTCTAGTCTGCGGATTTATTGACCCCTCCCCCCCCCCCCCACACACACACTCATGTTTACCCTTTAATGACGGCTCCAGCTGTGTGTAAATTCATTACTAGAAGCCCATCATGGTGCGAGGGTCCTAGTTAGCCCGCCACATTCACTTAGGGTGTGTGTGTGTATGTGTGTGTGCGTGTGTGTGATGGCAGCTGGGGGATACATGAAGACTTTTTAGGAAAACCCGGTTGGTGGGATTGTTTTGGATTTACGAGATGGGGGGGGGGGGCATCTCCTGTCAACGCACCCTGAGGGATCTTCAAAGTGCTGCACATTTTAATGACGTTCATATGGCGTCATCGCCTAACGACGCCCCGCCCCCTCTTGAACAAGTCTAGTCTGTTGCGGGTCATGTGTCATTGAAAAAAGATGATTAATAACATGTCATGTATCATATGTTAGAAATGTTACAATCCACTCAAGTTACTTCATGAATAAAGCCCAGTTTCTTTCTTTGTTGGTTTTATCCGCCATCTTGACTTTAATGTCAACCCGATCAAAAGGACGTGACTTAATGAAAATCCCGAAGGCCATTGAACGCACCTTTCCCAGAAGGCTGCGGGAGCACGAAGCCGGGCAGCAGGAACGGCGCCCCGGTGGTCAGGCCGGCGGGCTTCAGCTCCGTGACCCCGTACGTGGTCAGGCAGGTCACCAGGTTCACCAGGTCCTTCAGGGCATCTTTAGACTCCTCCTCCTTGCCTTGTTCCAGTCTGGGGGGGGGGAACCGAGAAGCTTATGGTAAAACGTCCACACACAACAACAACAACAACAACGACTGTTACCTAGGGATGGGTATCGTTTGGGTTTTTTCCGATACCGGTGCTAAACCGGTACTTTTAAAACGATACCGGTGCCTAAACGGTGCCTGAACCGATATATTTTTTTTTAAACACACAATGAGGACATTAAAAACCTCTTTGGCCATATTCCCTGTAGAAGCCGTTATCATGGAGCACTGACACACAACGGATATCAGACTGTTAACATACACTATATATGTTCTCCATTATATGATGTGATATGTATTGTCATGTGCAGACTTTATAGGGTTAATCCTGTCATTGTGTTGATGGGCAAAGAGAACAACCAATCAGAGGGACTGAAGATGACACGTGACAAATAAAGTTTTGCTTCTGACAGCGAGTTACACTGAAACAAAGTGACGCCCCACGGTCTTTATTCCTCCGTCATTATATTCCCGGTAACACCGGGTATACAGCCGGGACCGCTGGACACCAACACATCTGCTGACAGACTGTCACGCTGGTAGCTAGCGCTAGCTACGAGCGTGACAGTCTACGAACTAGCTTAAGCATGGTTATAATGGCTAATTTATTATTTCTTGGGCTACTTTTATGAATGCAAGACTTGCAATCAACGTTACGGTACTAATCTGAGTTCAGGCTGCTCGTCATAATCGGTCTCCACGTGTTCAGGGGGACCGGTGACGGCCTCCCCATCGCGTCCAGCCTGACGCTGGTGTGCTCGACACGGGTTCACGCAGTCACACACGGCGCAGCCTCCGCTGTCAGAGTTAAATATGATAGGCTATCGTGACCTGCTGACAGGGCGGAGTCACCTGAGAAGTTCACAACAATAGTTTTTTTCAATTTCAATCGACTCAGGCACCGGAAAGAAGCACCGAAATGTGCGTTGCGTTTCAATCCGGGTAATACCGGTTGTATTGGAACCGGTACCATATTGGCACCGGGTTTCGGTAGCCAACCCTACTGTTACCTGAGCGTGAGGTCGCAGAGGAAGGCGTAGCCCTGGCACATGCGGAAGTCGTCCAGCAGCGTCTGCGACACGTCGCTGGAGTCCTTGAGGAAGCACGAGAGGCCGGCGAACATCTCCACGATCTCCAGCGGCGACAGGTCGTCGGACTGCTGCATGTTCTGGACGCACGTGCCCATGCATTCCTTCTCTGGAGGCGGGAACAAACACAGGGGATAAAGATATATATATATATATATATACATACATACATCAGAAATCAGCAACAGTTTTATTGCCAGGAATGTTTACACAAACAAGGATTTTTTTTAATTTTTTTAATATATATTATATATACATATATACATACATATATTATTTTATTGTATTGTGTTTGTAAACATGTTTGCTGCTGCTTCAAGGAAAGTAAAATATAATATTATATGTGTATATATATATCGTTTATTATTACTATTATCTTATTTATTTTTTATCTTTTTCTATCATATTGTATCTAATTTTAATTACTTTATTTATTGTATCTATTGTATTTATTGTATCTTTTGTATCTCATTTATTTTAATTAAATTGTTATATATATAAAATAAAAAATAATAATATATATAAATAAATGTTATATATATATATAATAAATAAAATAAAATTGCAGATTTAAATGGTAAAGGAAATGAAAATGTACAAATTTTATTATATATATATATACGTTTTTTTAATTATTGTATTTGAATATAAGTGTGTTACCTGTAAACTGTTTGACAGCTTATATCTAAACCTAGATATAGATTTAAACATTAACATTTTTATTTTAATATACTACTATCCAACAGCCCCAGAATCCTCAAAACAAAAACCGAGAAATTAAATCCAGCTTGTGTATATCCTCTGATTCTTAATAATTCATAAATAAAAACATTTAAAAGAATAAACTGATTTTTTCATAATTTCAGTGACAAAAATCATTGTACTTGTTTGCCAATTGTGAAGTTACGCAACACCTCTGGCAGTTTGGCAGTTTGGCAGTTTGGCGGTGCCCCCCCCCCCCCCCCACACCGACCCGGTGTATTTACCGTGGATGTACTTGACCACGTTGACGCTGAGGCCGTGCCGGGAGATGGTGGTGAGCACCTCCGCCGCGCTCCTTCTCCAGGGCAGGTTGTGGGGGGGACACCAGGAGGTGATGGCGCTGAACAGCAGCTGCAGGTCGTCCTTCTGGGCCAGCTCCTCCGCCGGAGACACGAAGGTGCAGAGCTTTACCAGGATCTGGAGGGGGGGGGGGGGGACAGATTTAGTCAAATATGTGTATTTTAAGTCAATTCTATACTTTTACACAATGTTTGTGCTAATTTGAGACTTTTTCAATATTAAGATGATTATTTATTATATTTTGTGTATATGCGATATTATTATATTTAATGAGTTTTTCTTTTCATTTCCAATATTATTTCAAACTTAAAAGTAATATGCCCTGCTTTAATTAAAATATTTTATTTACTATTTATATATATTTAAAACATTTTTTTCATTAATAAATAAATAAAATAAAATAGCAGGGCATTTTAAATATATATTTATATATATTTTTTTAGTATTCTGCGCTATTATAGTTTATTATTCGTTGATTTAATTTGTGTATTTATTATATTATAATATATATATATATATATGTCGCTTTAGAATTCTGTTCATTTGAGGGGTTGTTCTGATTTTCTTTATATTGTGTTAAATGAATACATTATTCTTTTAAAAAGATAAATTCCTTTCTACCTGGACAAAGACTTTCTGGAGCATCACCCTGCGGTCGGCCAGGGGCAGCTCCTGCTGGGTGTGGCCCGCCGTTTTCTCCTGGCCGGGGGGAGGTGTCGGCGGCGGTGGAGGAGGGGGTGTGGGCGGCGGCGGCTGAGGGGCGGAGCCTGCCGGGGCCTCGACCATGTGAGGCAGGTCGAAGAACAGGTAGAGGCACTTCACCAGCGTGGAGGGAACGGACATGGTCGTCATGCAGTCCACCGTTTTCTGGAAGGAGGGAAAGATTGTACATGAGATTTAAATATATATATATTATAATAATAATCTAGATAATATATAAACTAGAGATGCACCGATCAGGTTTTTTGTGCCGATCACCGATCACCGAAATCAGTATCTGCCGATCACCGATCACTGAAATCAGTATCTGCCGATCCGATAATACCGATCACCGATCACGGTGTCGATTGAAGCATTCTATTTATTGTGTAGCATTATTGCCTAGGACTATGAGGAAATACATATATAAACCAACTCAAACATTAACGAAATTACAGATTTCTTTAAACATTTAGGACTTTTACTTTGAAAAATGTCCGAATTGATACATTAAAATTGTTTGATTGCTATTGTAGGGGATTTCAGATATGTATGGAACACATCTGCATCATTCATTTCCTTGAACTCTTGGGGAAATCTATTTACAGGACTTTTCTTAACATACAAAAGTCTGACTTATTTTTATAAACTCTTCCTTGGTCCAGTAAAAATGTTTTAATGTTAGCATAATTTAAGCTAAATCTCAGAAACGATCTATAAAGATACAAAATCAGTTAATTGTTTACTTTTATATGCTCGTGTATGATTTGTCGACATCTTATTTTGAAAAACGGATGTTGTTTCACGTGGTTCTTTCCGCTAACTTTGCAAAACCGGATGTTGTCACATAAATCCTTCCGCTAATGTTATCAAAACCCTCGCACGCTCCTGATCGAATGCGTTTACCGTGAGCATCAGTCTCTAGGGGCAGACATGTGAGTGTCGGCTGAGTTGACCCAGAGATTCAACTCGGGGGGACGCCGCCGGTGGTGAGGATCCCCTCGTGGACCTCTCACTCTGCGGCCCTCGCCGGGCGCATCGTCTCCGTTGCGATGCGCCGCGATTGAAACGTCTGATAGTTCTCGCAGATGTTACGTCATCTGATCGATCGGTTTGATCGGCCGTTTTGAGAACGCCGATCAAAACCGATAATGGCAATATCGGCCGATATGGATCGGCGCCGATCAGATCGGTGCATCCCTAATATAAACGCTTCGGTTTGGAAAATGGGTATTTCTTTGTTATTGCGTTATGATTCAAGGTTTCTGTGAGGATAGAAATGGCAGTAGTAGCTGCGAGGGCTTTGTGTGTGTCTGGAAAAGGAAAAATGACTGGTTTGTGCTCACTGAGGTGAATGATTCTGATAATCAAACGCTGCCACATACACACACACACACACACATTCCTTCTTTCACTTCAACACAGGAGCTCTCATAGATGACAACACACACACACCGGCATCGACTGTGGAAGCAGCTCTACGGATTCTCAAGTTAATCCTGAGTCACTGTCATGGAGGATGAACCTGTGAGGTCCGGTGTGTGTGTGTGTGTGTGTGTGTGTGTGTGTGTGTGTGCGTGTGTGTTTAAAGAATATGTCTGCAGCTTTAAGGTCAAGGTTGCTGGGAGCAATCAGTCAGATAGAAAAACCAAGAGAGGAAGAGACATTTACTGTGCGTGTGTGGAGTGAGCGAAGGAGCGAGATAAAGAAAGAGGAAGCATCGCAGTAGGAATGGAGAGCATCCTGTAAAAGAAGAAGAGAGACTCGACTACACACACACATATTGCAGTGTTAATCAGCGTGGGAGCATGGGTGTGTATGTGTGTGGGGGGGAGGGGGGGGGGGGTTACGGCCTGAGACACCAGGGGAAAGGAACACAGATCCATTAAACCATTAAACCCAGTCACTGCTGCTGACACAGGCAGACTGGGAGTTTGGTAAAATGCTGGTTGCTGCCGGCCAATGGGACGCTGGTGTCATACAGGAAGTGATCCCTCCATCACGACCGGCTGCTGCTGAATTCAGTTGGCGGTAAAAAACAACAACAACCAGCGACAGGAGATCTGAAGCCGGTCCGACCAAGACTTTAGGACCAGGTTCCTTCAGCCACTAGGGGGCTAAAGACCGGCGGCCATCGGGATGATTAGTCGACTATGAGAAAAAGGGAGGTGGGGGGCAAAGGCGGTCGGTCTCCCTCTCCCTCTCCTTCTTTTACAGGGTGCTCCACATTCCTACTGCGACTTTCTTTCTCTCTCTCTCCCTCCCTCTCGCTCTCCCTCTCTCTCGATAAGGTCCTCTATCTTTATGAATGAAAGGGTCCACGAGTAGACCAATCGTCGACGGTGATCCCTGCAAGCTCCGCCCCGAAAAGGTTATGGTACAGTTCCCCTTCCAGGACCTTATGAGGGGAGATGTCCCCAGAACTGGATTCTGGACCTGGTCCCTGGGGTCCAACGGTTCCTCGTCTCTGGTTAAAGTCCTAGCTCTATAAACTGAATGAGTTTGTTTTTATGACACTGGAGTCATAGTAAGCCTCATTTCATGAACACCATCAAAAGCACTTAAAAGCCAGAAAACACTGTATAGATATTTTAAAAATAAAATAAAGAAATAAATAAAGTGGCGTTTATCTCTCCGACAATAAAATATAGTCATCCCTACAAACCGGTTAATTATGTCATTTTTACAGTCACGGTTTGGGCTTTTCTTCTGCACACGTGTGGGAGCCTGATTGTGTCCTGTGTGTATTTTCAGTCCGCTGTGTACACAGAAAGTACTCGAGGCGTTTATCCTTCAACGTTGCAGAGAACATGCAGCCAAAATCTAAAATACTATCAAATACGATAAGCCCACCTTTCTTTCAAGCTCCCAAATGACCCCCAAAGACGACGTGTACACGGTGGGTTTGGACTAGAAAGGATCGGCCCGAAGGATCACACGACGTCTGCTGGCCACACCAGAGTCACATGACTGAGCTGTAAACCAGGGGCCCGACAAGCTGCCGCCTAATGATCCGTGTTGACCTTTTGACCTCATCTCACTTTCATGCGCCCCGCCAGACGCCACTTGTTTCCTCCCCGATGCCGCGTGCCCGATAACCTGAACTCGCATGGCGGGCGCTACCCGTGAAGTTCCGGAGACAGAATGCGGAGAAACAGGTTATTTTTCCTTCTTCACTGATTTCATGAGGGGCCCAAACACGGAGAACATCAAAGAGAACCCACCTGTCCGGAGGAGGCCAGCAGGTTGATGGTGGTCAGGAGCATCCAGCCGCGACTCGCCTCCTCGCTCTGGTTCACCTCCAGGAACTGCACGATGGCTCGACTGGCCGCCTCTGGACACACACACACACACACACACTTAGCTGGATGGAAAGTGACGGCGCGTCATGGCGGGCAGCCGGATCAATGATTGGTTATGCAGTGAATAAATCATCGAGGTGGATGTGACATGCGTCTCATAGGGAGGGAGAAAGGGGACACAGACACAGACACACAGGTTATTATACATGTCGCCTGTATTCTGCGGAGGATTCATTCATCAGATGTAGATTTTTAAAACGTTTGCTTCCAAAAACCTTCAAATCCCTGGTTTGTGTTTTCGAGGATGACTGAGTCCTCCACAGAGGCCTGGTGACCGGCTGGAGGAGTGTGTGTGTGTGTGTGTGTGTGTGTGTGAAAAAATAAATAAATCAGAGTGCTTGAAAATAACATCACATGTTCAGAGAGAAGAGAATGAGAGAGAGGGAGAAAGGGGGAGAGGGACAGAGAGAGAAAGAGGGGAGAGGGAGAAAGAGAAGGAGGGAGAGAGAGGGAGACAGAGAGAGAGAGAGAGAAAGTAGATCTTCATCGTGACGCTCAGTGGTGGTAAACGTCAGAAGGAGCCATGAAGAACTTCCTGTTCCAACGATGAAGAACTTCCTGTTCCACCTTCAGCCTCCAGGTGGCTCACCTGTGGACTCACCTGTGGACTTGTTGGAGGCTCTCCGTCTGATCTCGGTCACCATGAGCCGGGACACCTGGGTGGTGAACTGCAGCAGGTCGGAGAACTTCTCCGTCATGGTGCTGGGCGGAGCGTTGCCGAACACCTGAGAGGCAGAAGAGCAGCGGTGGTGAATTTAAGAGAAGCAACACTTTAAAAAGATGTGCTAAGATACATCGCCCCGGAAAAAAAGAAGCGTTCCTGGGGGCGGGACTTAGCGAAGGGACAGTTACACTGGTTTAAATACATCTTCCTGGGTTTTCTTCTTCTTCTTCTTCGTCTTCCTGCTTTGCCCCATTTCCACAACTGCAGATGAACTCCCCTTTTCATTTGAACTACACTTTTTATTTACCAAGCAAAACAAATGTGAAAGCAGTCTTTTTAAAAATATATTTACGCCTATTCCTAGTCTCCTTTTATTTACCATCCCGCTTTAGTTACGTACGCATTTTTTACATACGTAGATTATTTTCTTTTGAAATGTTAGAATTTCATGCCTTTTCTCTTTCTCTGCTCTACATTATTATTATTTACTGCATACTTCAACAAAACAAGCCGTGTGAAGATGTCACTTTGGGCTCTACGGGATTTAAATTGTTTATGTTAATCTGAAAAGACAAATCATGATGACAAAGATTTTTCGTCAATTGAATTTGTTTTATTTACTTTACTATATATTTCTCTCTCTCTCAATTTAATTGTATTCATTTTGTAATAAAATAAATAAAATATATATATTTTTATTAAAAAAGCAGGGCATATTACATTTAAGATTTAAATAATAAAGGAAATGAAAATGAAAAATAAATATATATATATATTCCTATAATAAAGAACCTCACACTTCAACGAGTCTCTTTAAAGCCACTAAGTCAACATACAAGTCAACAGATTCTAGCTGCAGGCTGTTGAAACAGAATCTGCGAGGAGGATAGGAAAGGAAATGAGGATTTAAGTTCCCCAAACAGACCCCGAGGTGAACTCACCCTGTTGAACACAGGCAGCATCATGTAGAGCTTCTCCTCCTGCTCCTTCTGGGTCATGTGGCGAGGGGGGTGGCACAGCTCGGAGAAGAGGCGGCGCAGGTGCATGAGGCCCAGCGCGTTGTCCTGGGGGCTGCACTCCTCCTGCCGCGGCCGGCCCATGATCCTCTTCACCATGTTCATCTTAAGCGGCTTCGTCCGGGCAAAGGCGGCCCTGAGGGCGGTGGAGGGAGGTCAGATACATAAAATACATAAATCAGCATTTTGAGACGATGATAAACAGCATGTTAATGTTAAATACTGTATGGGCGCTTGTTTATTGTCAAATTATTTCCATTAGTACCGTTTACGTAGGCGTTGCATCAGCAGCACTGTTATTGTAAAGAGCATATTTGCATATTAAAATGTTTTATTAAAAATGAGACACCCACTTTGCTTTGCGAGCGAGATATATATATATATATATATTAAAAAGCACTGTAAATAAATTGGAATAATTAAAAAAGATAATAACAATGTCAACAAAAAACACAAAAAAAGTCTTCTGTGAGACATCATTTATAAACTGAATTAGAATACCACAAAAGAAAAACACATCGCAATAACTAATAATAAATTTAATTGATATAGCGCTTTTTAAAGGTACTCAAAGACACTTTACATGTCACATTCATACAGCGTAGACACAGCTACAGGGAGCAATTCAGGGTTAAGTGTCTAGCTCAAGGACACGGTGACCTCGCAAAACCAAATTATTGTGCAAAACAAGATTCAATTTGACAAAGAACCAGATGAAACGTGAACACACACACACACACACACACACACAACAAAAAACGTGCGGAATTTTGAGAATTTTCTGGGAGACCAAAAATCCCCAAACATACATTTATTTCCTCTTTTTCTTTGCAGCACCGTCGATGTGTACATTTATATTTAGCCGCCATCATCTCCACACGGCTAATTCTCCCCAGACTTTCTTTAAGCTGGTTGCTAGGAGACAGAACAGCAGAGCCGACACACAACACAGATAAACATCGTACAATAAAGAAAGAAAGAGATGAATCATAACACATTTTTAATAAACAGCCAGGGACTACAACTGCACTGACGCAGCACAGCTTGCTCAAGGGCACACTGACATGGAGAGGTGGTTGAGGGAGCCTCGGACTCTTTCTTTTGGTAAACGGTGGAGGTGCTGCACTGCATCGTGTGACCTCATCCACAAGTACACAACATGTCCTCTGAGGTACTCGTGATGGCACATGACACCTTCGCCCCCCTCGCAGTGGATTAGTTGTGACGAAATAGGCCCCGCCCCCTCTGTATGAAAACAATAGCAGTATTTACCGATTATTTTTGTTTCAGTGAACAAAAAAGCTTCAAAATGTACTCTAATAAAGTCAGCTTACAAACTACTGCTATCTAATAAAAAAAGGGGACAGAGCCCTAAAAGTATGTATTATTTTATATTTAATAACTTAACAATACAATGCACCAAACAGAGCTTCAACATGAGAACCCAAAGTATGTTTCATGACGCCTGTGGAAGTCAGGCTGCACCTCGTGATTAATCTCACTGTCAATCAATCTGATATATGATTATGTCTAGATTAATCAGGTCATCATGTTGTCAAATCAATTCTTCACTATTATTTTGCAGTTAATTTCCTGTCAGACTAACCACTGACCCCCCCCACCCCCCTGACCCCCTCCCTCCCTCCCTCCCTCCTCGTGCACTTCTGCGAAGTCTAAACAAATCTGGATTGAAACCAGCAACCCCTCCGGATAATTCAGTCTTGGCCCGCTCCTCCGTCTGGAGGCCCGAGAGTCGGAGGCGCTTCGGGTCTTTTAAAAAGCAGTTTGCAGACTTTGTGCCAAACAAGATTATTTTGATTAAAGCTGCTGAGCGTTTCCTCTCAACCAATCACCGTCTTTACCCCAAAAGACAACTCACTAATTAGCGCGACGGCAGTCAATTAAACCAGAGTTGAGAGCCGGTTAAGTTTCATTCAATGCGTTTACATGCAATCGAATTATTGGCTTAGTCGGACTGAAATCGAATTATCCGTTTCATGTAAACACCTTAGTCGGACTATGTGCGGTCCGACTTCGGTCCGATTAACACCCCTGGATAGCTCGGTCCGATCCGGTTGATAATTCGACTCTCGCGGCATGTAACTCTGAATTCGATTCGGAACTGGACTTTGCGTCTTTGCGCATGCTCCAGATCCCGCCGCCCTCCTCCCTCCCTCCCTCCCATGTCGTGACCCGGAAGTCGAAAGAGACGATAAATTAAATTCTCCATGTACCTTCGGCGACGGCGTCTTCTCTCCGTTATCAACTCAGCCAATAGCGCCATTTGCATTCGCTGTACTCCTATTAACACCATGGAAGAATAGTAGAGGATGTAGCGCCTTGCTCTCTGTTCGCCATCTTTCTCGAAATGTTGTTGTTGGTGGTGGTGAAGAGGTCAAGAGGAAATGGCTGTATCACCACGAGTTGTAATGAAAACAGCGCCGCCTATCGTATCGGATATGACATGCTTTCAAAGGCCAATGATTCGAATTACTCACTGCCATGTATATTGGGATAACAGCAGATCCCCCAAAAGATAGCATAGTCCGACTAAAGCAAGATTCAAATTATACCATCATGGAAACGCACTGACTAGTGAGACGCGGAAAAAATGTGAAGTGGTGCTCTTCACAATAGAACATCTTTGATGGGACGTGTCGCGTCTCGGCCAATCAGCGTTCAGATGTCGACAGCGTTTGGGAAGTTAGGTTAGCTTGAATGTTAGTCCGCTACATCTGCTGCTGTCACACTGTACGGTGTAGCGATACTAACGAAGTACCCGTACGTTAAACACGATGTGATTTAGCATATTTTTACTTCATTAAAAGAGCGCGGGATCAGAGCTCACGCGCTGCTCCGCTCCTTTAAATGTTGTGGCGTCGTGGCTTATCTCCGTTGCCTTTCTCCGTGGAAAAATATTTTCCGCTGTCCGCCACGGAATAAATAACCACGTTTTCTACGTTATACTCTTGTGGAAATGCCACACACGTCGTGACATGTAGCGCCCTGGTGTCTGGGTTCATAACGTCACCCGGAGGCGCACTTAGCTCCGTGAATGTCTCCGACTACGTGAAGGACTTCCGCTTCCAGCGCCACGTGAGCAGCAGCAGCCAATTAGATTCATCAACAGAGGAGCAGCTCAGCGCTGATTGGCTCTCACAACGCAGCGTTCAGTCTCTCCTCTCCCTCTCCCGCCGCTCTTGTTTCTCCTGCGCCGCTCTGCGCTCAACTCAACTTTGTTTATACTCCGTGACTTATTGAGCGCCGTAATAATCGCGCGACACAACGAATCGATAATGAAATTCGTTGCCAACTATTGTAATAATCAATTTTTATCGATTCGTTGTTGCAGCCCTAATATACATACATAGATATATATATACATACATACATATATATATATATACATATACACATTCTTTTATTTCAGTTTACGATCACTTTCCACCGACGCCGATCAGAACTTCAGTTTTGCTTTTCATGAAACCAATTCACGATGCGTTCAGGCTCCGTTCTCGTAATCTCCTTGGATGCAGTTTTGCTGAGAAATTTGAATAATAATTTAAAAAATATATGTTTTCACATGAATATAAAACTTATATTAAGAGATGAATAATGAGCTCTAACCAGTTTGTAATACATCATTACAATTAACAATGAATCTTTGTTTGTTTTAATCTATACAAATACAATCTTTTATTTCCTCATCATTTGAACTGCGTGTTTTTATTTTTTTTAAAGAGAAGAAAACGCTATAGAAGACCATAACAAAGTAGAAAGGAGAACATTAACAATCTCTGATGGTTTACAGACTTCAGAAAAGGTTGAAATAATAATTTCTGGACAGATGGCCGACGTTTAGAGTTACATAATCACTTCCATCACATCGCTGTTTTGGGCTTTCTCCTCGTGGTGTGTGGATATATTTTCAGGGTTTGACATTTACAGTTCAGCTCTGCCCGTCTGAGATAAGCTCCTTCGGTTTATACCCTCTCCCAAACAACGACATCATACCACTGCAGACGCTGATACAGTTCGGTGGTCATGTGACGGGGGAGAGTCCATTTCCAAAGAGGAAGTGAGTCTCTTTCGCTACAGGAAGCAGGAGGAGTTATGAACAACAACTGTTGACAGATGCTGAATAAATGCAATACTGCTGCAGGACGGGACGTGAAGAGATGTTTACAGGCGGCAGATGTCACCGCCGACGTGTCGGCACGCTGTTAACAACAACAACAACAACACCGTGAAGCTGTTAGAGTTTTCAATCAGAAACGGTCTCCCACAGAACCTGGACTCCGGAGATACAACCAGTGCATTAACACGAACCACTTATTAATACTTAGCGTGATTAACGTTAAGGGGTAATAAGGGGCGGGGGGGAGACTGTGACACCGGTGACTACACTGATGACTGTATTGCGGACTGTGACACCGGCGACTGTGACACCGGCGTACTGGTGCGCTGTGTGTGTGTCGGAGAGTCACTGAAGCCAGAGCTCAGCGGGGCCCGGGGACCTCAAACCGTGGCAAACACATGGCATGAGATGTGGCAGAAGGCGGAGGCTGGAAGATCAACAAGAGGAGGGGCGGCGACGCGTAGACAAATGCAGAGAGAGAAAGAGAGACAGACTGAAACTAAAGAGACGTGGAGATGTAATTTGGGCGGATAAATGACCATCTTGTTTACTTCATCAGGAGGAGCAGATCTTTACCCCGAAGCTACATTTTCGGTGTCGTTTGGCCTCCTTCATTTCAGTAACTTCACGAGAAAACCAGCACACATGTCATGGACTCCAGTGTTTCCCCTACCAATATAAATTACAGGGTGGCAGCCCGCCACCCTGTAATTTTCATCTACCTACTATTGAAGCCCCCCCCCCGTCGACAACGCTCGCCGTGGGTCCCTTTCCTATCTCAGGGGGGGAATCATGAAGGAGTTAAGCTTAGGGCACCAACATGGCTAGCAGCGGCACTAGCCGCGCCCCCCTGAAGCTGTAAACCATGGGGAAACACTGGACTCGCGTGTGACTCACCGTACAATGAAAAACACACTGCCGGATGAAGAAAAGGGTTGTGCGTCTCTAAAATGAACAGGATGTCGTTCTCACGTCAGGTTTATTAGCTTCAGTCGGTCCAAAACTACGTCACCGCGAGAGAACCGACGTACCCCGAAAAGATCCGGATCTAAATGTCTGGCTCACTGCGCACCTCAGAGACATCACCGGAGAGAGCCGCTTTGATGAAGGATTAGAAAGACCACGGCACCCATCACCTACAATGTGAATGAGCCTTCTCAAGCAAGGGGGGGGGGGGGGGGGGGCAATTCATGGAAGAATCCACATTCTTAACTTCTCAGAAACAACTTAACAACTTCTTTTCGCCTAAAGTAATTCTACAAATGTCTGCAGTTCAGATCAAAACATTGAAGCCTTGCGGTGATATTTCGGGCGTAATTTCCTATGTACATATTGTCAATGTTTCAGAGCAATAAAAAAGAAGCCGTGGAGCTTTTTAACACATTCTTTAAATAATAAACGGCAACGAATTCCCACGGGCCTCCGGCCAAAAGGCGGCCATGTTTTTGGACAGCTGCGTTTCGTGAGTCGACGAACCCACGAGGCGGCGTCGAGAGGAGAGAAGATTTTAAAAAGGAGGAGCTTGGAACTGCGTCTCGGATCCACAGCCGGTGAATCAGAAGCGCAGGAAGAGATCCGAGGGCCCACACAAGTCCGGGCAGGACCAGATCCGACAGCCTCGTCAGGCCTTCGGTAGAACACGAGTCTGCGCCGCCAGCTGGATCCGGGTCCAATTTGACAAGCATGTAAAAAAAGGTGATATAAAATGTGGGCGGAAATATATATTTCTCGTCATTTCTGTTCCATCGGAGTTTGTTTCTGAGTTTTTTCACGATACTCAAAAAGGAGAATTTCTTTTTAAACATCAAGCATTTAGATTTGGGGGTTTTTCTACACGGAGGTTTAACTTTATGAAATAAGTGACACTTGGAGTGGGGCGGAAACTATTTTTAAAAACATACGTAAATGGAGAATATTTGGACCGCTATTGCATCTGGTATATATCGTGTGAGATGTTAGTCATTTTTCAGAAAGAAATTATTTGTCAAATGGTGAGATTTTTGCAGGAATCTGTATCAAAAACCTACAAATTCAAAAAAAAATTACATACATAAAATCCAAACTTGTCACCTCCCTTCGGCTGTTTGATAATCTCCAAAAGGAGTGAAACAGTGAGAATATTGGACACATGCCTTGAGCAGACACTGTGCGCCTCCTGTCATTAAAAAACTGCCATCGTCTTCAATATCTTTTTTCGATTCTGAATATTCTGGTGGAAAATATTTCCCTCCGATAAGATTCACACCCAAAAGGATTCAAAAGGATTCGAAATGAGAACATCAACACCAGCTGGCAGTGAAATGTAAATCACAGCGAGCCCCAAAAAGAAACAAACCGCCTTGATTGTGAAGAGTCGATGGTAAACAAGCTCCACGCACCGAGGTCGGCTTCGCCACATAACGGTAAACAAACTCCCGGTTGCCGCGGAGACGAGCTCTCGAGTTCCCCCCCTACCTGCCGTTCTCTCTGCGCTCCGCCAGCATCTCAAACTCATCAGCAGCAGCAAAAAAAAATAGAAATCAACGCAATAATATTCCACCGCGTGCCGAGTCCTCTTCCTCGAGAAGAACCAGAATGAACCCGTCTCTGAAACGAGACGACGACGTCAACGGAGGAGAGGAGAGACAAGGAAGAGCGGAGGCATGGCTCGTCTTCATTGGCAGTGCCACAGGGCTTTGTTCGCCAGCCAAGCACCGTGTGTGTGTGTGTGTGTGTGTGTGGCCTGCCGGGACTGGCACAGCTGATCCCCCCCTGACACCGGGTGGGTGGGGCGCACAGGGCTTTGGAGCAAGAGGAGGGGAAGGTGGAGTAGTGGGGGGGGGGGGGGCTACTGGGTCGTCACAGCAAAAGGAACAAACCATTTAGAGAGGGGGTGGGGGGGCATAGCACCAATGGGTGATTAAGGCATCACTGTTTACATCCACTCACATTAACTTTGCATTATTATGCATTCAGATGTAGAAGATGGACATTCTGATATTTTAAAAAGTAATATTTGATAATGTATATATATGTATATATATATATATAATATAGGTTGACCTTAAGAGGCTAAAAAAACTGGAACCTGGTTCCAGCTGAGAAGAGTTTGAACACACACACGGAAATGAGGAAGTGGATCATCCACCTCACTATACACTCTCCTCCTCTTCGAGCTAAGCCAACCGCCGGCGGCCCTCACGATGACCCTTAACTTAAGGGGTCAAGCGTCTCGCCTGAGGACACGTCCACATGCGAGCCGGGGATCGAACCATCTCTATCGAGACCACAATTTGCGGGAGGTTGGGACCATTTTCAGCGGCGGATTAATATATATTTAATAGTTTAGCATTTAGTCAATAAAACTACGTTGTGTGGCTCATTGGTTTGTTTCTAACTGTTTATGGGACAACAATGGAGCACAACTAGCAACTTCTTCTTCTTGCCTTTTTTTAAACGGGATCAATTCATTGTAGCTTGGATGGATGAACGACTGCAAATCGCTGTATTCCAATATCTTACTTAAAATTATGAATACGACGTGTGTGTGTGTGTTCGTGTACACAACACACACGTCAGCGCTCGTGAGGTGCGGGACGTGTCCTCCAGGGGGCTCATTAAGAACGATCCCCTCCTGGTTAATGGCGGCACGCCCTCCGCTTCGTCTCAAGGACGACGACTGCTGCTAAAGCCAAGTCTGGTGTGTGTGACACAAACACACACACACACACACTCACACTCACACATCCTCTCCAGTGCATTTTACTTGGCCTGAGAAAGCTCTCTTAGTGCATTGAGAGGGGTCTTAGCGTTGGCCTTGATCCGCATCACCGGCGCAAAAGACACACGTGGATCAATAACGAGATTCCACATGGTTAAGCCCCGCCCCTCCACGGCGATAGCAATTCAATCTCTGGTTCGTCTGCACACATTAGCATTCGTTGATTAAAGCTTTTGTCTCACCCTGTGTTACGAGAACCGGCGGTGAGAGAAAAGTCGACAGTGTGTACGATGTCTTTAAATAGTTAGTTTTTATTGAATTTATTTTCACTGTCTGTATTATCAAAGGAGGCAAGTGTGCAGGCCGCACGTCAAGCGGCTACTTTAACTAATCAGGTTTCTGTATTAGATCAGGACGCTGAGTGATGACCTCATGATGATGAACTGGAGCACCAGTCCAGTCTGAATACCGAAATGTGTCAACGTCAATATTGACGTGGGGCAATCTTAATGACTTAAGGGGAATTAATTTGAAAAATGTCACTTTTAATTAGGAAGTCAAAAGTGACGTTTAATGGCCATGTAATTGCCCTTTCGGGTTAAATAATTACTCACTAGACTTCTCTATAATGAAGATATTTTAATATTTCAAAAAAGGCATTATTTCTGATGCGTGCTACTCGCCTGGTATCTGGTATAAATCAGCTGCATTTAAATTCCATTCTTTTTTTGGGATGGAAAAAACAGCATGAGGTTCTTACAATGCAGTAAATACTAGAGATGCACCGATCAGGTTTTTGGTGCCGATCACCGAAATCAGTATCTGCCGATCACCGATAATACCGATCACCGATCACGGTGTCGATTGAAGCATTCTATTTATTGTGTCGCATTATTGCCTAGGACTATGAGGAAATACATATATAAAGCACCTCAAAGATTTAAGAAATTACCGATTTATTTAAACATTTAGGACTTTTACTTTGAAAAATGTCCTAATTGATACATTAAAATTGTTTGATTGCTATTGTAGGGGATTTCAGATATGTATGGAACACATCTGCATCATTCATTTCCTGGAACTCTTGGGGAAATCTATATACAGGACTTTTCTTAACATACAAAAGTCTGACTTATTTTTATAAACTCTTCCTTGGTACAGTAAAAATGTTTTAATGTTAGCATAATTTAAGCTAAATCTCAGAAACGATCTATAAAGATACAAAATCAGTTCATAGTTTACTTTTATATGTTAGTGTTTGATTTGTCGACATCTTATTTTGAAAAACGGATGTTGTTTCACGTGATTCTTTCCGCTAACTTTGCAAAACCGGATGTTGTCACTTAAATTCTTCTACTAACTTTATCAAAACCCTCGCGCGCTCCAGATCGAATGTGTTTACCGTGAGCATCAGTCTGTAGGGGCAGACATGTGAGAGTCGGCTGAGTTGACCCAGAGATTCAACTCGGGGGACGGGGACGCCGCTCGGTGGTGAGGATCCCCTCGTGGACCTCTCACTCTGCGGCCCTCACCGGGCGCATCGTCTCCGTTGTGGTGCGCCGCGATTGAAACGTCTGATAGTTCTCGCAGATGTTACGTCATCTGATCGGCCGTTTTGAGAACGCCGATCAAAACCGATAATGGGAATATCGGCCGATATGGATCGGCGCCGATCAGATCGGTGCATCCCTAGTAAATACCAATTTGGTGAAGCTCATAGAGCTCATAATATTCTTCTTATTTTTTCTTTTACTTGTTGGAAGGAAATTACCGTAAGAATAATGCGTCTGTGTGTAATAGTGGACTTGGTGTTGTTTTGACGAGAAAACTATTTTAAAACAGGCGAGACAATAACAACAATTGTGCCTCGCGTAACATCCACGACAACGCTATCGAGGGTGTAAATCAGTGTGCGTCGTCAAAGTAAACAAAGTCACACATCTTTTAAAATCATGTCTTGTACCGAAGATTTCAATACTTTCCGTACGTGCTTTTTCGGTAATTAAAGTAGATAAACACATATTTCCAGCACTGTATGTTCTCTGAAAAAGATCCTGTGCACTATAATAACCTTTTGGGATATTAGTCTTTGGATCACATGCAGTTACACTGTTGTTTGTTTGTCTACATCTTTGCACTATTGTTTTGTTAGTTCAATTAAAATACTATATTATTCCATTGTATTGAATATATTGTGTATGTTTTATATTGTATTGCTTACCTGCATGTATAGTGAAATAATTTCCCCTTGCGGGATTTAATAAATATATGTGTCATCAATGCAGCAACTTTCTCTGGCGAAAAGCTGCAGCATTTAACAACATGTCAAATGATGTGTGATCTGTGTCGGTCTGTCACACATTTAAAGCCCCACACTGAGCTGCTGTTGGGGGGGTTGAGGTGACCATGTAATCTGGAACAATGCTCAGCGGCCACACATGTACACACACACACACACACACACACGCTTTTAAAGTTACACAGCAGAGACCTACAGGCATGAACAGAGGCCGACGGTCGCTGACATTTTTGACACCTAGCAGACACTTTGGCTCGCGCTGTGACGTCACAGCAGCCCCCATTTAAAAAAAATCACGTCAACGTCCAGCCGATAAAAAAATACAGCCGACGCCACACCAACATTAGCCTCTCTGACGGTCACCTCACGACCGGGGGGGGGGGTCTGCTTCCTCGTGCGGTTTTACTCATAAAACACCACACAGGTTAAAATTGGAGAATAAAATGTTTAAAAAATACAGTAAACCTGTGTGAGCTTTAACGACGTCGGTGTGTTGGTTGAGTCTCGGCTGTAAACCACAACACTTGTCAAGCTTAACGGCGACGTTGGCCTTAAATAATAAAAATAATAAAACACATTTAAAAAATGGATGACGTTTTAATATCAAACACTGGGTACGTTGAGGCCGCCACTGAGCCGTTAATGTTCGCTCCAAAAGGTTATTTAAATAAACGGTCCGTCGGTGCGAGCCAACGGTCCGTTCCCCCTCTGCGCAAGCTTACTCCCCAGTGCTAATGCTAAGCTAAGCTAGCCGCTCCAGAGGAGCGTCCGGCGTTCACTCACCGGCGAGCGGAAGAATCCTTCGGCTGCAAAGACGACGATAACCCCCCGATATGTCAGTTGCGTGTGGCACTCCTCGCGTAGCCATATGTCGCGAACGGTGGTACCCGTACTCCCCCACACACACAAAAAGAGAGTGGTCACTGCTTCCTCTGCTTCCTTCTGGTAGCCATCTTTCCTTCAACCTCAACATCCAAATAAAAACCGAGCTCCGTCCAGGTCTGAGCGCTGATTTCTTGCTCCAAACAGCATCCTCCTCTTGCGGCCACAGCCGGGGGAACCCGTCGGAAAGACAAGCCTGCCCTCTGGCGGACACCTTTGTTTTTACACATTGTAAAAACTCAAACTAAAAAAATATAATATATATATACTTATATAATATATATATGTAAAATATATCTCTATGTATATATATATCATTATTTCTTACAATATATCTGTTTAAAATGGCGTGATTTATATATATATACATATATATACATATTTGTTATGCATACATTGTAAAATATTATAAAATATGAATATATATATTTGATATATATGATATCTCTATATATATAAATATTTGTTTTGCATGTGTTGAAAACAATTATTATATTTATTATAAATATATCAAATATATATAGATATAATTGTTTTTTACAATATATCTGTGTTTAAAATGGCGTGGAATATGCATTCAAAGAATATGTATTGATGTGTGGTTTATATTATATACATACACATATATATATATATTTATATATATAAGTATATCATTATTTATTTATGTATATATATATATGGGTGGATGACATGACATGATTTTTCTGTAATTATGTGTGAATGTTTATTTAGATGCATTTTACCACTTAAACAACACATGGTAGTGAAGCATATTATGGTACTTTGTTCTAAACGTAGGATTTTGTATGAAATATCTGTTATGTTTTGATTATATTTTAAGGTGAATTCGCAAAATGTCCTCCGGTGTGACCGTAAGAAAGGTGAAGCATTAAACTTACACATGAACAAAATAAACCAGAAATATCTGGAGCAGCTAGTAACTGCCTTGGCATTATATTGTATATATTATTTACATTATTGATATTAGGTTTTAATATGCGCAAAACTAGTAAATTAGTATTTACAGCAAAATAACTTTCGTAACACAAATGCTGTCCTGTGGTGTGACATGGAAAATCAGATTTTTAAACAGCAGTTACATGGACAACTATAGGGGTCCTGAGTCAACCCCCCTACCAGGAAGCCCCCCAGATGTTGTAATGAACAATGAAGGTTGAAAGGTGAGGGTTTACCTCTGATTAATCTCATAAATGTCACTGTTTCTGTCAGACAATAAATGTGTCCTTTTCTGAGGGTCCTGTAGTGTGACAGCTGTAGTTCAACATTTGTAAAAAATATTTTTCTTAAATCAAACATGAGAATTACAAGTGACTAATCAAATAAAAAAACAGCTGTGAAAAATAATCATATGCATAATTTTAATGAACATTCTGAAAGAGTACTTTTTAAACTTTAAACATACCTAATTTGTACTTGAAATCAATAATAGTAACATATTTAAATGTTTGTCATAGTGACATGTCACACCGCAGGACAAATTGTATAAGAAAAGCTTCAAAAATAATGACATTATACAAAAAATCAAGGGAACACTACACTCAAAAAAACGATTCAAGCCCTTCTTAGAGGTGACACATTTAAATATTGTTTGATACATTTAAATAAATCAATTACAAAACGAAGATATTTATATTGAATGGGTGTAACACAAAATGTAGGAATACTTTCATTTGTTAGATTTATTTAGGTTACACTCACAAAAGCGATTCAAGCCCTTCTTCGAGGTGACACATTTAAATATTGTTTGATACATTTAAATAAATCAATTACAAAAATAGATATTTATATTTAATGGGTGTAACACAAAATGTATGAATACTTTCATTTATTAGATTTATTTAGGTTAGATGGTGTGCATATCAACTCAAAATGAATGTGTTTCATTGAGGACTACCCTTTGCGCATGCGCCAGCTGAAAATCAGTTGTTTACATGAGGTGAAGACACTTTCAGGGCTGTATGGTGGTGTAGTGGCTAGCACTGTCGCCACAAAGCCAGAGGTCCGTGGGTTCAATTCCCAGTCGGGGCTTTCCTTCTGTGTGGAGTTTGCATATTTTGTTCGTTAGTTAGTTTATATTTTGAGTTGGACAAACACAAATTAATTTAATTTAATGAATATCGTTATTTTATTTTAGATGTATTTGATACAAATGAGTTGGACTAACTTAATTACATTTTATTGCACTGATGTGCTAAATTTGAGTTGGAGTTGCATATAATTATTGGATGGAAAACCTGCCAACAATTTAATTGAGTTCATCCAATGAGTCATTTCTTTGAGTGTAGCAGTTTAGAAAAATTCAGCATTTGAATATTATAATTTCATACAACTGTAATCCTCATTAGAACTTTATTTAAAAAAATACTGTTTCACCCTTATATGTCAACTACCCATATATATATATATATATATATATATACATCGATATATAGCCGTATTTTTGTTTCTTGAATTGCTTTTTAATTTAAAATGAATACAATATAACGTCGTCAAGGAGCGAGGAGGCACCGAGGTTCCCTCTCCTCGTGTCACCTCCTGCAGAGAGCTCCAGGCTCTGATAACATTAACGTTGCGTCAGCGACAGGGCACTAGTTGTGTGTGTGAGTGTGTGTGTGTGGGTGGTTTGGTTTCCTGTGAGACTATAGAACCACCCGCCACAGTAACCTCAGGCTTTATGATCATTCTTTCTCAAAAAGCAAACCGTTTCCTCCGTCTTTGAACGATTCAACGAAGACGTTATGATTTATATTTGTGGAGATAAACACTTGGCAGTCGGAGAGCTTGTGGTAATCTCTTGGGCACCGAAGCCTGTAATCAAAAGCTGAATCTTTTGTGTTGTTGCTTTAAGGTTCGGGGCCTGGAAATGTTCCATATTGGGAGATTGTTGCTCAATAATCAAACGATAACCTGAAAGTCGACATCGGGATAGAAAAGTAATCAAATCTGTTTTAAGTTTCGATTCCTCGGATAATAATATTAGAATACAGACACATATCTCACTAGAACGGGCACTCGGTAGAGCGCATACCTTCGCCGCAGCCACTTTTTTGGTACTTGGCATGAGAGTGTGGGGAGCTTGATGTCATGTGAACATGTTGGCATTAGTTGCATGTCAATTGGATACAAATTGACCGCGCTATGGTAAAAAGAAGATGTTGACCTTTTCATAACCTTGACCTTGACCTTTGACCCGATCGATCCCAAAATCTAATCAAGCATGGTCCCCGGATAATAACCAATCATCCCACCAAATTTCTTGCGATTCGGTTTAATACTTTTTGAGTTATGCGAATAACACACACACACACATACAAATAAATAAATAAATACACAGCGATCAAAACATAACCTTCCGCAGAATGCGAAGGTAATAAAGATTTACACAAATCTAATTTCATACTTTAACCATGTTTCATTCTCACATAGTTTTAATTAGTTGCATCTCAAAAGACATCAAAAATAAAACTTAATTTGATTGAAAATTAAATGTGACTTCAACATACAGTCCTTAGACATGCTTATTATTACATTGAAATAAAGCTATTTAAAGCCCTCATAAGTAAGTAGGTACATTTATTTATATTGCGCTTATCAAAGTGTCACAAAGTGCAGTTCAGTTGTCAATTAAAACTATTAGTCAATAACAAGTGAAAATTAAAAAAGTACAATACGCAGTAAAATATGGCGCAATAAAAACAAAGAAAAATAAACGAAAAAGATAAAACTTTTTTTTAATTAAAAAAATAATGTCTTTGAATCCATCTAGTGGTCGTGTATGAAATTGCATAAATGCACAATGCACCGATTACCACCACGATGCTTTTCAAAAAAGTTACATGTAGTGGCTTTAAATATATATAAAAAACTAAAGAAAATATTATATGTATATATTTATATAATATATATGTAAAATATATATATATATACATATACATATATATATATATATATATTAGTTCTTACGATATATCTGTGTTTAAAATGGCGTGATATATATATATACAGATATTTTATGTAGGACAAGGTGTTAATATCCTTTTCTGCATACTCGAGGCTCCGTGGGCTGGTCGAATGATTGATGGCATCCTATGGGTTATCAAGTGGGCGCCCTCCTTCTTTGATGTTTCGCCGATTGACCCACGACATCTCCAGAGGGTTCAGCAGTGAGATCCGGCGTCCCGGGCTCACTCCCTAGATGCCATGACTCATCCGACAATCCTTCCTCTTTATCCACAGCCACTGACTTCCCTTTTCAGCAGCCCTGGAAAGTTCTTTGACTGCCTGCCTGTGGGCCTTCCCCCACACTCCCATCTCTCAAAGAAGCCTGGATGAAGTAGGCTACAAATCCTCTGCAGCCTACTTCAACTGGGCAGACCTTAGCTTTCCAGCCTCGTTCTTGTGCGTCTGCTGCAAGGTCCGCATACCTTAGCTTCTTGTGCTCATAGGCCTCCTCCACCGCATTCTGCCAGGGCACCGTGAGCTGGACGATATAAACCTGCTTGAGTGAGGCCGACCAAAGCACAAGGTCTGGTCGCAGATTTGTTGTTGCTATTCCTGCTGGAAAGCGGAGCTTCTGGCCTCGGTCTGCCAGCATCTTCCAGTCCCGTGCCCCACTAAGCTGTCCAGTTTCTGGTCTTGAGGTGGTGAAAGTGGCTTGGCCCCCGCCCTCCCGGATAAATGTTGTTGCCGGCCTACGAGATGGTGGAGGAAGGGCATTGACACTCATCCGTCCACTTTCCAGCAAGACACTGTGGCACCTGGTTGTGCCGCCAGGTGTACCGGCCTTGAGTGAGGCCGGTCTTGCAGCAGCCCACCAGGAGGTGCTTTAGTGTAGCTGGAGTCGGGCAGAGGGAGCATGTGGGGTCTTCTCCGTACCACTGGCTAAGATTCTTGGGAGACGGCAGTACATCATAAGTGGCCCTGATGGTGAAGCTAGCCTTAAATGCCTCCATCTCCCACCTTGCTGCCTCCTCTTGCTGACGTACCTCCTGGACCACCAGCTTGCGTCTCTGGAACGGAGTAGCCTTGCTCCAGGCCGGTGTACTGGCTCCGGCTCCAAGACCACTCCTCCCGTGCTGCACTCGGCCCACGAGGTCCCTGTGCTTGAGTGCTGCCTTTGTCTGCTTGGTTGCTTCCAGTGGGGTCCACTTCCTCTCAGTAGCCAGGGTGGGTGCAGCTTGGGCTACAAATGGATCACTCGAATCCAATAGCATCATCTCCAGTCTAACTTTGGCGCATTTATACTCCTCTGCTGGACTGGAAATGGGCAAAAGTTCTAATACTCCTTTGCCATAGAGCCCTATACTGCTGAGGCACCTGGGAAGCCCAAGCCACTTCCATGCATATGAGTTGACCAGCCTCTCCAGCTTTTCCACCTTTGAGATCAGGACTTCGTACATGGTAAGTGGCCATAAGAGGCGTGGAAGGAGCCCGAACTGCATACACCACAGCTTCAACTTGCCAGGTAGTGCGGTTCTGTCGATGTTCTCCAGGCTGCTGGCTACATCCTTCCTGAGCTGATCTACTTGCTCTTTGTCCTTAAGGGAGGCATCATACCATCGGCCAAGGCTCTTCACAGGCTTCTCAGAGACAGTTGGAATGGGCTCATCGCCAATGAGAAAGCGTTGGTCTGACAGCTTCCCCTTGACGATGGAGATGCTTCTGGACTTGCTTGGCTTCATCTTCATCCGAGCCAGCTCGATGTTATCTTGCAGCTTTCTCAGCAGCCGTACAGTGCAAGCCTTGGTCTTAGTGAGGGTGGTAAGGTCGTCTCACAGGCAGCAGCCTCAGGCCAGTTCTTATAAGCTGTCCTCCAACCACCCACCGAGATGCTCGAATTATCATCTCATGGCCATTGTGAAGGCTAGCGGGGAGATGGTGCAGCCCGCCATAATTCCCACTTCTAGATGCTGCCATGCTGTGGTGTACTCTGCTGTTGACAAACACACCTGCACGTCCTGGAAGTAGGCCTTGACAAGGCTTGTTAGGGCTACAGGGACCCTGAAGAAGTCAAAGGCGGTCCATAAATATATATATATATACATTTATAAAATGATATGTTGTTATATGTAGATGTTTATTAGTTTTAATATTTCTGATATTTACATGATGGTTGTTTTAATGTTAAAGCGATGGAACCAAATAGTTATTTATTGATGGAACTGATCAGTTATCAGGACCTGTGATGTTGGTAGAGGCGATGGAGTCAAACCCAGAAGGAACATCGATGATCCGGTGAACCCGCAGCAGGAAGAACCTCCTGGCCGCTCGTCAAAAAAACGTTGAAAAGCAACAAGCCCGAACACGAAGCGGACTGAAGGCGATGAAACGTGAGAGGAAAGGAAACTTTAGGCCTCCGAGGAAAAACTGGATCACACTTCAAACGAAAAAGAAAGCGAGACCTGGAGAGTTTCATCTCCACGCACACAAGACCTTTAGGAATTTGGTGTTTTCCATAAAAACTCACACTTTTATAAATCAAATTAATTGCAAAATTAATATAAAATATAGTCAAGACATTGACAAGGTTATACATAATGATTTTTATTGTAAATATTAATGTTGTTCTTCTTGTAGCTCAAAGGAAGGCCAGTTTTATAGCTTCTCTCACCAGCATAATTGTTTTCAGCTGCGCTCATATAAAAAGGGTTTACGGTTTTATACCCCTCCGTTAGTCTTCTAAGGTGATAACACAATTTACCATTAGAACACTGGAGATGGGCCTCTATACACTATATATATCATTTATGTTTTAGACTTGTGAGATTCATCATACAGTAACATTGTTGTAGTTTCTCTCTTCTGGAAATACAGAATAAGAAGTTCACTGGGTTGTAAATGAGATCATTGTGAGTTCATTATTTTACAAAGATGTTAAACGTTGGCATCGAACACAAAGGAGCTGCATAGGCTGTGTGACGCATGGGAGGAGGAGGAGGAGGAGGTAATTGTCTATGAGCCGATCCTTTCTTTCCACTTCCTTTCAACTGGCATCGTCTCACTTTCACATCCTCAGCGTATAAATACACCTGCAGCTCTCCTCCTCCTCACAGCAGCTCTCCTCCTTACAGCAGCACCTCCTCCTCCTTCTCCTCACAGCATCACCTCCTCCTCCTCCTGCAGAGACAACCCGAGCTCAGAGCCACGAAGAGACAAGAAGAAGACATGGCCTCCTCACCTGCAGCGCTCCTCCTCCTCCTCCTCCTCTGCATCAGCTTTACATCAGGTGAGGCTTCCTCCACTCTCTCCTCCTCCTCCTGTTTCCTTCCCCATGTGTTTCCTCTTGACTCCCCCGTCTGCTCTCTCTCCTGCAGCCGAGGTGGCGGTGGACTGCTGCCTGACGGTGTCCGGGAAGCCCCCCCCGCTGCCCCGCCTGCAGAGCTACACCCTGCAGGAAGCCGGGAGGGGATGCCAAATCAGCGCCGCCAGGTGAGAAGGTCCAACAGGTTCCCCCAGTGGGGGGGTCACAGGGGGTCACGGGGGTCACAGAGGTTTGGTCTTCTCTCCGATGGGTCCGAGCGTCTCTCGTCTTGCTTCCTGCAGGTTCCTGACGAGGCTCGGGAGGACTCTGTGCGCCCCGCACCCGGCCGACGCCCGCTGGGTGAGGAGGTACATCAGGTGCCTGGAGGAGAACCGGAGGAGGGCCCACTAGAGGCCGAGAGGCCGCCACCGGCACTTCCTGTTCCCAGAGGATTCTGGGAAAAAGAAGCTCTTTTTGTCTTTTATGACTCAAAGTTTCTGAAATAAAGTTTCATATTATTTTTGTAACTTTTGTTTCCGCCTTTTCATTAAAAACTGAAACACGTCGTATGAAACAGTAGCAGGAATATATTTCTGAATAAAAGCATAGTTTGAAAAGATGAGAGCACTCTGGGTATACAAGTTATGAACATTAAAATCTGGGTTCAGGATCAGTTGAGCGGATTTATTGAAGGGAGACCAGCCTGGTCCAGATCCAGCTCCTGGTCCAGGTCCTGGTAAATCTGGGAATTATCTGACGTCGCCTGTTTGAATGGTGTGTGAGAAGCTGTGAAGCCGTATCACCATTGTTGGTATTTATTTCATATTCCTTATTTATTTATTTCACATTCCTTATTTATTTATTTCATATTCCTTATTTATTGATTTCACATTCCTTATTTATTTATTCGAATTCTTTTTTATTTCATATTTCTTATTTCTTTATTTGATATTCCTTATTTATTTATTTCACATTGCTTATTTTTTTATTTGATATTCCTTATTTATTTATTTCATATTCCTTATTTATTTATTTCATATTCCATATTTATTTATTTCATATTCCTTATTTATTGATTTCACATTCCTTATTTATTTATTTCATATTTATTTTATATTTCTTATTTATTTCACATTCCGTATTTATTTATTTCATATTCCTTATTTATTTATTCTAATTCTTTTTTATTTTATTTCATATTCCTTATTTATTTATTTCATATTCCTTATTTATTGATTTCATATTCCTTATTTATTTATTTGATATTCCTTATATATTTATTTCACATTGCTTATTTTTTTATTTCATATTACTTATTTATTTATTTGATATTCCTTATTTATTTATTTCATATTCCTTATTTCTTTATTTTATTTTCCATATTTATTTATTTAATATTCCTTATTTATTGATTTCACATTCCTTATTTATTTATTTCATATTTCTTATTTATTTCATATTTCTTATTTATTTCACATTCCTCTCCCCCCTCTCTCTTTCTCTTTCCCTCTCTCCCTCTCTCAAGGTCCAGGTGTTGCCAGTGCTGCTGATTACCTCAGGTGTTTCCACTCTCCTGATGACCCTTGGCCACGCCCACCTGCAGGGAGACCAGCCAATGGCAGAGAGGCTGTCGTCACAGCTTCATGTCCACCATCTTCACTGTGAGAGGTTGAAATACTGAAACGTTACGTTCACGTCCTCCAGGTGAGGAGAACTCATATTTATGTTTGTTTAAAATGCTTAAACGTCCTTTAAAGATCTGAATTTAATCAATAAAACATGTTTTTTATTATATAAAATGTCTTTAATGGAGCTTAATGACAATTGACTGTTGATTTGGCACGTGAGTAAAGTAACCGAAATGATCGCCTTCAGGTCCTGATCTTCCGCCAGATCTTCCGGCGGCGACACACCTTCAACGTTCCGTTTCTCTTTTCCCGTAAACGCTCCGGCGGGGAAAGTCCCGAGAGAGAGAACAAACATCCAGCTGGTGATTTAAAAGAAAGAGAAACTCTGTCCAGTGTCCACAGTAACCGCTGACGACCTTTGACCCCTCCAGCGACCACTGAGCAGGAGATGACATCCAAACGCTTTTTTATATATATATAATTTGTTTTAGTCGCAATGAAAATAAAACATTTAGAAGGATTTTTATATATATTTTATTAGTTTTTTTAGAGGACCAACAATTTGAACGTTTGTGCAACTGACAGTTTATTAGTTTTTTGGGGGGATTTTTGACATTTAAAAAATAAATAGTGGCTGCACTCCTCACCGGTAGTTCATGTTGGCGTGTGTGTGTGTGTACGTGGTAATATTTAGGGATTTAAAAGAAACTTTCTGAACACTTATTAATGAGTTGAACTCTTAAAAAGAATTTAACTCCGCTTTTTCATGCATGTTACAAATAATTAAAAAAATATTTATTAAAAAATAAAAAATGTTCTAATTCATTTATAAAAAAATGTCAATATTTTTTGGAAAAATGTGTAGGAACAAACAATTAAAAAAAAATACAAATTTAAAATGTTTATATAAAATATTTTCCTTTTTTAAAATAAGAATATATACAATAAAAAAACAATCATCTCAATGTACAAATTGTTTTAGAGCCTTCAGCCGGCATATAAAGTGGCTGATCTTAGGTTTATTATTTTTTAGAGTGTTGCTTTATTTTGGTTCCGTCTTACTTTTGTGCAAACTTGTTGTTTTTATATTGTGTAGCACTTTGTAACCTTGTGCGATACAAATAAAGTAATATTATTATTATGATAATGAGGCCCGTGCCTTGGTTTCCTGTCAGAGGCAGAATGACATCACGACTTCCCGAGCCAATCAGAACTACAGGAGTGTTGAACCTTCAAGACAGCGCTCAGGACAAAATGACAAGAGGAGCCGCGTGTGATCACATGAGCACTTTGTTATTGAACATCCATAATAGTTTTATAATGTCGTACGTACACGTCACACAGCCGGACAAGGTATTTACAGGCAGGAAGAGGGAAGGAAGGAAAGGAGCCACAATGTCTCTCTGGGTTCCATCACGTCTGAAACTAAAGAATATACTCGCTCTCTGTATTTCACATTATTAAATCTGTATTAACATTCACACGCGTGGAGCTCTGCAGGATTTAAATATATGTACAGTTCAAATTGCATGAAATTAAATATATACATGAAAATAATAAAAGCTGTACAATAATGCAACGAAAGAAACTTCTTAACCAGGTGAAATTATATCGTGAAGTTTTTCAAAAACTACACAGAAGCATTCATTGAGTTAATAAATGCACACGGACTTCGTTTAGCGTCGTATATGTGAAGTATTTAGATTTACGCTCATGTCATCGCGTCACATGACACATACAAAATATAATGAGACAAATATGTCCGACGTTCTCCTTAAGGCATGGATGAGATTATTTACTCTAAATGAGCCTCAGCGCCTCCTCGAAGGTTTCACTCGGCTCCTCGGCTTTCATTGGACATCCTTAAATTAAATAAATGAACATAAGTTATGTATTTACAGTTTGTGACCATCACGTGAACATGTGGACCAAAACAAACTGGACTGTGGGGGGGGGAATTATATGAATTTGAAGTTACTGCGAGGAGCCTTCACGTGGTGTTTCTGGCGCCCCCTTGTGGACTAGAGCGGTACTGTCGCTGAGCACCAGGGTCCCTTTAGGAAACCTCCACTGCAGCAGGGTCTGACAGTCTGGCCCTCGTAGTCCTGGTTCTGGAGGAGGAGGAGGAGGAGGAGGAGGTCCAGGTCCGAGGCTGCAGGTGAAGCCGGATCTGGGTCTAGTCCACGGTGGCTGGTCTCTGCTGGATCTGGGTCTGAGCAGAAGGAGGTTCTGGTGAACCTGCTTGACGTCATCTGGTCTCTACAGAATCAGACCCGGTGGCTCCGATGAGGAGCTTCAAGAAGAACTCTATAGAACCAGACCACCTTCTCTCTGGTGGTCTGTTTACTGATGGAGGTCTAGAGAGGACCAGGACTAACTGAGGTGGTTCAGGACCAGTTGAAGGTTCCTCACAGTAACTTGAGATAAAGACACACAGGTGGATGATGGGAGGAGATCTAAACTCCAGTGTGGTTATTTCTACTCTCCCATATTAATCATATTAATAATAATAATAGAGGAGCGTCTTTGGGTTTCATGCACTCAGTCTGAAGAACCCTATGAAGTGGACTAGTTCTAGTCTGCATGCTCAGTCTGCATGAGCCTGTACATCCTCTCTCCTGCGCACTGATCCGCGGGTTGACCTTGGACCTTTGATCTCACAGCAGCCAGTCGGCATCGGGCCCCCGGCTCTGGACCCGCAGCACGTCGCCCTGGCCGAAGCTCAGCCGGCCGGGCTCGGTGGCCACGTGGCGGCGCAGGGCCCGAACCTCGCTGAGGGGGAGGAGCCTGTCAGTGACCGTTCATTATGATATTATTATATTTAATTAAAAAGGAGATCTTTAGTTGGTTCTTCTCACCATGGAGACGGTTGTCTGGCTTCAGTCGGCGGTGGGGGGGCCGTCTGGGTCTGGGCGAGTGCCGCAGGAGGCTCCGCCTTCTTGCCGCCTGCTCCGATAGTTTGAGCCACGAGGTCCAGAACCGACCGGTCCAGAGAGAACCAACCGGACGGCGGCCTGAGAGAGAACGACATCACATGACCATCAGGTACTAAAAGATGACATCATGCTGTATAGAAGAAGATTTGAAACTAGAGACTGAGACATGAGGAGTCACCCCTGGTGGTCAGTAGAGTGAATGCAGCTTTAACACATAAAACATATTCTTTCCATACAACCAGGGGAGTCGCCCCCTGGTGGTCAAGAGAGAAAATGCAGCTTTAAGACAAGAAGCATAGACTTCTATACAACCAGAGGAGTCGCACCCTGGTGGTCAGTAGATTCCATTGATATAGAAAAGGTCATGTTAAAAAAAATCCTAATAAAGATTCAAATGACTGAATAGGAGTCTCCGCCTGGTTGTATAGAAGTCGAGCTCAGACCATAAACTCATGTTCATCATCTTCCTCACCTGGTCTTCTGCGCTGGCTCCGCCCTCGTAGAGGAACAGACGTTGGCTCCAAATAGCCGGCCCCAGCGCGGACCCTTTGGGGGTCTCTCCTCTTGGGTACCCCCCGGGGGTTTGGCCTCCTTCTCCTGGTTCAGGACCGAGTCCGGCGGGCTGCCCATCCACGACGGCCTCCCCCCGGACCCGGCTAACGCCCCGCCGGAGCTCCTGTTCCTTTGCCCCTCCCCCTCTTGGCTCGACTCCGCCCCCTCCACCACGCCCTCCCTGGCGGGCGGCGGCTGGTTCTGCCGCCTCTCCGACGGCCTCCTCCTCTTCTCCGTCTTGACAAACTTGGAGCCCTCTGCCGATTGGTCGATGTAGACCTGGGAGGACTGCATGAGCTGGTACCACCAGCCCGCCTGGCGCTCCTGCCGCTGCCGCCCCTCCTCCGCCACATCCCTCTCCTTCTCCTTCCTCCCGACCTTCTCCTCACCGTCTCCTTGGCTCTCTTGTCCCACACCCTTCATCCTCCGCCCGCTCATCCCCTGCTGCGTCCACAGATCGACCTCCGTCGCGGTCGCCCCCTCACTCTTCAACCTCGGCTTCGCTCCCTCCGCCCCAGCGCCGACTCCTTCCGTCCTCGGCCACGTTCCCTCCATCCTCAGCCCCGGCCTGTCCCGCCTCGCTTCCCCCCCGCCGGAGGAGTCCCTGACCATGTCGCTGACCGTCGCGCCCCACCCCCTCATGAGCTGGAAGGTGGAGCGCGTCGCCGTCGACCGCTCGACGACTGAGGAGGAGCACAGCTGCTCCTTGCGGCGGAGGTGCTCGCGGCCCTTCTGGAGGAGGCGCGGCTCGAACAGCAGGTCCAGGTCGAAGGGGAGGAGCGACAGCGGCTGCAGCAGGAGGAGGAGCTCCCGGAAGAGCGGCTGGCACGCCCCTTGAGACAGGGGCAGGAAACCCCACGCGTTGTAGTGCGCCGCTATGATGTCTGAGGGAAGAGACGTGACACGGTGAGGAGGAAGACATCAAATCAATAATAAATAATATAAATAAATAGAAGTCTGACCTTCATGTGTGTAAAGATGATTGAACCAGAACTCCAAAGATTTGAGGCTGAAATGGAAGCAGAAGAAAATTGTATTTTTCCTTCTCGAACAGTATTAAACCGAATCACATGAAATTTGGTGGGATGATTGGTTATTATCCGGGGGCCATTTGATTAGATTTTGGGATCGATCGGGTCAAAGGTAAAAGTCATGAAAAGGTACCAAAAAAGTGGCTGCGGCGAAGGTATGCGCTCTACCGAGTGCCCGTTCTAGTTTATCCTGTTTTACACTTCTTGATATGTAAAACAAAAATTTGTATGATCTAAAAAAATCTACAGGTGCAATGTCAATAATCTGAAAGACATCTGTAAATGTCTAATTGATGCCTACTAAAAAAATAATGACAAAAATCTAAATAAAGCCGTCATCGTTAATATCAGAAAAAAACGGTAAAACACCGTAATCCAAAAGACTCACTTGAGGAGGCCGATGACGAAGGCGTTGAGTCTCATGCTGTGGCTCGTGAGCTCCGAGTACTGGCTCACCTTGGAGAACAAGCTGTGAAGGACACGGGTGGAGGGACCTGAAGGAGGCGGAGGGGGGAAGAAGCATCGTCAACACGAGCACTAAAAAACGGCGAACGGCGGCCATTGCTGCGGCCATTTTCAAGCCCTCACCCAGCTGCGTTGAGGCCTCCGCCAAGTTCCAGGGCCGACAGCGCCGCTGGCCGATGATCAGGTCCAGCATGTGAGCCTTCAGGCCGTCCTGCAGCATCTGGTGCAGGGCCGGGCACAGGTACTTCAGGATCAGGTGCCCCACGTTGGGGCTCACCCAGCTGTTCCCCAGCTTGGCCTGGAGGGTGTGTGTGTGGGGGGGGGGGGGGTAAGTATGACATGTTCATAGATTTCATATTCACTTTCCCATTTTGTTCTCCGGCTCACATGCGTAAATATATTTGGGGGTGTGGCTTACTCCTACCTTCACATCCGGGTCTCGACTGGTGCCGAAGTGTGCCACGATCAGATCCACCGCCGTGTTCACGGCTTTCACCAAACCTGGAGCAGTTAAAAGAAGGAGGAGCTTTTACTTACTATCAAAGATATCGTTAAGACACTTTAAGAAGACCCGATGAAGCTGCTCACTAAGCGACCTGAAGAGGCCTTGTAGGACCCTTAAAGGACCCTGGAAGGACCTTTGAAGGACATTCGAAGGACCCTCAAAGGACCCTTGAAGGACCATTGAAGGACATTTAAAGGACCCTTTAAGTACCTTGGAAGGACTCTTGAAGGACCATTGAAAGACCTTTGAAGGACCCTTAAAGGACCTTTGAAGGACGTGTACATTTTAGTTTCGTTAAATCTCTCTCTGTTGTTATCTTTTTGTCTTTCTTACGTCAATGAAGGTTGGCTACATTGTTTACGCACACGCACACACACACACACCTCTCTTCTGCGTCAGGTCCACTGAGACCTGGGAGGAGGAGGAGGTGGACGGGTCGGGGGAGAGGCAGAACTCCTCGGGGGGCTTCTCGGTCAGGGAGAAGTAGTCGGGCAGGAAGTCGCTGTAGATCTGCTGCAGCTTCGCTGATTGGCCCGCTGCTGACACACACACACACACACACACACACACACACACACACACACACACACACACACACACACACACACACACACACACACACACACACACACACACACACACACACACACACACACACACACACACACACACACACACACAGGTGATCAGACACACACACACGTGTCTTGAAACTACAAAAACACCAAGTGTTCAACCGTTGAGCCGTCCCAGTGCGAGGGGGGGGGCGGAGGGGAAGTCAAACACGTTCCTCCTGGCGGGTCGCGGTCCCGCCCCCCTCCCGGGTTCTGGCCCCGCCCCCCTCCCGGGTTCCGGGGGGCCCTCCGAGGACCTCTCCAATCCCAGAGGGTTCCGCCGGCGGTACTCCCTCCACTTGAGGGCCTGGGGGGAGAGGTGGTGCTCTGAGGAGGGAGGAGTTATGTATGGGCATGGCCGAAGGGGGTTAAAAGGGTGGAGGAAAGTAATATGTATGTGTGCGTGGCAGGAAAAAGGAGCAGGAGGTGGAGGAAGGGCAGGTGGGAAAGGTAAAGGAGGAGATTTTTGGTCCATGCATGAAGGGAGAGAAGAAAGAGAAAAGGACAAGAGTGAATTCACCAACGAGGAAACGTGAAGAGCAGCGAATACAGAGGACAGAAAAGATGGCCGCAGGTATAAAGTTAAAAAGAAACGGGAAGAAAACAGGAAAGAAAAGTGTGAGTAGAGTCCACGAAGAACCGGAGAGCGAGAACATCAGAATCACAATTTTGAAAACTTAAATAAACTATTTAATATAAACTTTATTGATGATAATGCAAAATATGACGTACAGGGATCAAAGATAACGTTTTTTGTTTGTTTTTTGTATGTGTTAAAAAAGTAAATAAATAAATAAAAGATAAACAAATAATAACAAAGGCAAAAACAAAATATCAAATAATGATACTATGTGTCTTATTCCTGCTGCATGCTTCGTTAAGAACCTACCGTAATGCGTTCGGGCTCCCGGTGCTTTGCTCTCCTCTCCGGGTTTCCCAGACTCCGCGCAGCCTAGCGGGCTCAGCGTGTCGCCGTGGAAACAGTGGCCCTGCACCGCTGGCAGCATCTGTGGCTCCGCCCCTCTCTTCGCCCCCAGGGACGGAGGCGGAGCGGTCGAAGCCCCTCCCTGCTTTGCCGAGAGCGGGCAGGAGGGGCTGTGCGGGGTGCAGGTGGAGCAGGACCCAGAACTGGGCGGGGCCTGGAGCCGCACCGGGGAGTAGCTGCCGAGGGGCGAGGGGCGGACCGACCCGGGCGGAGGGGGAGGGGCAGCCACGGTCCCCTGGTGGTACCTGAGCACAATTTCCATTGCATCGCCATCGTCCTCCATCCCCGGGTCTCCGGAGCCGGAGCCGGACCCGGAGCCGGACCCGGAGCGGGCCTGCATCCCGGAGACGTAGCCCGAGAGCAGGGGCAGCTGGGGCTTGGCCTGCGGGGGTCTGGAGGCGAACTGGTGGTGGAAGCTGAAGGGCTGGATGGGGAGGCTGGTGGGCCGCTGGTCCTTACTGTAGCGGAGCACTGGGGGGCCGCCGTCTGAGGACGCCGAGAGACTCCCTGGACCAGAACAGGAGGGCACAAGAACAAAAGAACCGGGTCAACCACAACCCCCATGAATAAATAAACCATCATGCATTATAATACATTTATTTGATGTACCTAATAAAGAGGCTATACAGAATAGAGGGTGATAACAAATGTCCTGCTCCAGTTCTTTTATTTAGAGGTACAACTAAAAAGTAATTTGCAGATAACTTTTAATCACCTGCAAATTCATAAATGTAAAACTTCGATTTTTGATTAACATAGAACAATAATAAGTCTTCATGGATATTCAGTGAAAACATTTCAGTGCACAGACTTACATCAGGTTACAAAACAACAGCAGAGCATGAGTTGAACTGAAGGCCGATGAGCGTGAAACATGAACATAACTTACTTATTAATATACAAAAAGTCAAGTCGAAAACTTCAAAAGCCTTCCTTTAAACCGAAAGTCCAAATCCGAAAAGATGAGGTCACATGACACAGAAAAACTGCCCAGTCATGAGTCACACACACACACACACACACACACACAAAACCTGAAGGCCCTGCGTCAGGAGCGACACTGCCGAGGAGAAGTCTTTTTTTCCTGCACTCCTTCAGTCAGTCAGTCTGTCTCTGTGTGTGTGTGTGTGTGTGTGTGTGTGTGTGTGTACAGCAGGAGGACTGAGCGCGTGACGTAGACAACGTTGCGCAATATGTTTGCCGGCCTGCTGCTGTCACCTGAGCCGGGTGCGGTGACGTCTCTCGGCCACAGAGGGCGACAGAGAGCTGCTGCAGGAACACGAGGAGGGAGGAGGGAGGAGGCCTGAGCTCACACTGGATACAGGATGGAAACGCTCCTTTTCTTGCTCTCTTGCTCCGTCATCCCTCTGATTGCCCCCCCCCACCCCACCTCCCTATTCCTCTATTTTCCTCTCCACACCCTCTTCTCCTCTTTCCTCTCTCCATCTCATCAGATCTTCCCTGCTCATTATATTTGTCCTCCTTTGCAGCCCCGTGCTTAGCATCGTTAGCTGCAGCCGGATGAATAATAGATGCACTCATGCTACCTACACAGGTGCATTCTGGGAAGAAGTCTGTAATCACGATATTACATTAAAAGGTCAGCAGGCTTTAAGAGCTCGCAGATTCAGAAATCTCTATTAAATTACTTCTTAAAAATACAGACACAGGTTTTATTATTATGATGGGACGGATTGTTTTTACTGTTTCTTCTAAAAAATAAAAAAAAGTTAAAGCGTACGACCGCATGAGAAGGTCCTCTTTATGGTGTCGATTTTATTGTATTTAATTGACATAAAAACCTTGGTAATCGGGACCAGAAACAAAACTTACATTTAGTGCTTTTCTCTATTTTTAAAGGAGAATATTTAGTGGAATCAGCCGAGGCGGAGTAGTTTGTTAACAGCTTAATAAATTGCAGATAAAAAGAGAATTGTATGTGTTCCTGGGATATGTTAAAGCTGCAATCTCTCTCCTGACCACCAGGGGGCGACTCCTCTAGTTGTATAGAAGTCTATGCTTCATGTGTTAAAACTGCATTCTCTCTATTAAGCTCCTGTAACCATGTCCGACCTTCCTTTGTCTTGTGGGACAAGTCCCGCCTCCAGGCACACACACACATGCACACACAAACACACACAGCTCAGAGGGGAGGAGGGGTTCCATCTCCTCGCTCACCGGATTGTTATTCAGAGCACGCCTGTCCCACTTCAACCCCTTCAGCGTCACACAGACACAGAGACGGCATCACCCAGACCAAAATGTTTATTGTTGCAATGTTTGTTTAAGATTCTATGGGTTTGGGAAGTAATATGTTTTCTTCAAGGATTCATCCCCTGGTGGTCAGTAGAGCAAATGCAGCTTTAACAAATAAAGCATAGACTTCTATACAACCAGAGGAGTCGCCCCCTGGTGGTCAGTAGATTCCATTGATATACAAAAGGTCATGTTAAAAAAAATCCTAATAAAGATTCAAATGACTGAATAAAATGAAAAGTGTTGTTTGTCCTTGAGAGTCGGTGGAGACCAAAGTAGAGCAAATAAAGTAAGAAACGTTTATATTTTGACTTAATGCTAACGTTGCCGTGAGAGTGGGAGGCGACGTACCTTCGGCCTTGGTGCGGGGCTCTCTCGCCCCCTGCAGGTGGCGCTCGGCGCTGCCCTGACTGTAACACCTGGTGAAGGGAACGGGCGACAGGCTCCGGCAGTTCGCCTCCGGACACCGCTCCGCGATGGGAGAGAAGTCCAGGGAGGAGGAGTGGGCGGAGTAAGCGGAGGAGAAGAAGGGGTCACCCGTCGTTTTCAGCGGCGGCGAACCCCCAGAGCCGCCGTTCCTCCGCTTGCTTCTCGCGATCTCCGCGAAGGAGGTGACCCGCGGGGGCGCCGGCGCCGTGGCGGTGCCGGCGCCCTCGCTGAGCCGGACGGGGCAGCTCAGCATGCGCTCCAGCGCTCCGAGCCGGCGGGGGGGCGGAGACTCGTCCAGGTTGCGGTCGTAGCTGCGAGAGCGTCGGCGGCTCCCCGGCGCCGCTCCGATGGCGGCGCGGCCAACCGCGGGGGGGGAGACGTTGACGTGCACCTGGCCTTGGATCGCGGCGCCGGGGGGGGCCTGCCGATCCTTCTTCTCCTCCTCCTCTTCCTCCTCCTCCTCGTCGTCGTCATCCTCGTCAACACCGTCATCTCGCTGAATGAGGAGGAATGAAGTCAGATTACTAACCGCGTTCAGATTACTCATCTGCTGATTGGCATGTGGAACCGTAGCTCCTCCCATCAGGGTGTGAATGGGCGACGGTGGCTCTGTGATTAATATCCTTCTACACAACTTTAAAAAACCCAGACATGGTGTCAGGTGACCCCACAGTGGCTGTGATGTAAATGAGGCAGACTAATACCTGGGCCATGGCTTTTTTAAGATTGTGTCAATGTCACGGGACTTTGGGCTGTTAAATAAATGTAATGTCATTTATCCTGTTGCGTGCTGAAACGAGCCTATAAGCACATCTGTGTATTATCTTGCTCTCCATGTTCTTCCCAGTACTGCATTACAGGCCAATTTAAACAGCATTGTTTTATTCACAAAATAATATATTTAAATTAATCTAACAATATGGAAACGTAGTGGCCGAAGTGTTAGGGTAGTAGTGGCCGAAAATACAATATGTGTTGTATGTAAAAACATTGTGTTAATATTTTATACATTTCCAATGAAATTGTAATTAAAGTCTTACATTTTTTTTAACGATTTTAGATTTTTTTTTATTTACGCGAGCCAATCAGAGCAGACATGGCTATTAAAGAGACAGGCGCAACCATCTTGTGACCATCTCACTGTTATATATTGTAGTGATGGGAAAAGACCCTCCACTCACCCTGGATGACTCCGCATCTTCGTCCTCTTCCTCTACCTCCTCCTCTTCCTCCTCGGCCCTCTGCCGGAACAGGAAGTACTGGTTGGGCTGGGTGGGGGTGGGGCTGCCTTTGCTGTGCTCGTCGGAGCAGCTGTTGACGGAGGAGCCGGCGGGGCTCGGGGACGACTGGGCCGACAGGTCGCAGGTGACCAGCTTGTAGTAGTTCTGGGTGGCGACCACCAGCCGCGCCTGGCTCTGCAGACAGGAAGCCAGGTCTTCGGACGAGCCGGAGTGCGGCAGGTGGTGGTAGGAGTTGCAGTTGTCGTCGAGGTCCAGCGCCCCCTGGTGCTCGGCGGCGCACGAGCAGCCAGAGGAGGTGGACAGGTGTGGCTCGCGGGCGAGCGGGAAGCCCGACTGCGAAATTGGCGGTTCCGTCGGGGAGGTGTGGAGGTCCAGGTAGAAAGCCCCCGCCGTCGTGGAGTTTCGCTCGAGATCCGAAACAACCGCCGGCGTGGTGCCATTGAGGTTGGCGTGCCCGGACGTCGGCGGCGGCCTCTCCGGAACGCCGTTGTTCATCTTGTTGAAGATGGCGCTGAAGTTCACCAGCACGCCGTCCGAGCTGTTGCAGGAGGAGTCGCTGCCGTAGCCCCGTGGGCACTCCGAGAAGGGCTCCGAGAAGGACTCGGGGAAGTGGCGAGGGTAGAGCCGGGAGAGCGCGCAGCAGGAGCAGGAGGAGGAGGAGCTTCGGCCACACCTCATGGGGTGGTCCTCCTCCTCGCCGTCCTCGCCCCAGTCCTGCTCGCCACAGTCCATGGACATGTTGGAGCCGCTGCTGCTGTGGCGCAGCTGGCTGTCCAGTCCCAGGATCTCCAGGTCGGAGAGGTCGGAGGTCATCGCCGCCCTCAGGGAGCGCCGGGCGCTTCCGCCGCCGCCCGCCGCCCCGTCCAGGAGGAAGGGCTCGCCGGCGAAGCCTAGGTCGTGCAGATGGAAGGGAAGCATCCCTTTGTCGAGGGCGGATGAGTCGGTGTCGCTGTGCAGGTGGAACGAGGAGTCTTCGAGGTAACCGCTGAGGTTGTCGCCATCCTCCTCCTCCTCTTCTTCTTCTTCATCTTCTTCATCCTCCGTGTTCAGCAGGAACGGATTGCGACGCAGCGGGTTCCTGTTCCTCGGCTTGGCCCTGGGCAGCGTGTGGGCGTTGATGGTCGAACCGCCGCCGCCCCTCCCCCTCTCCTTGCCGCCGCCGGTCTGGATCAGGCTGCTGTAGAGCAGCACCTCCCTCTGGAGGACGTCCCTCTCGGGGAGCGACGTGGTGCGGCTCAGGCCCAGGTTCTCCGGCGGGACGAACGCCGGCGGGGCGCCGCCGCCCCTCTTCAGAGAGATCCCGCAGCTGCCGCCCTGTCGCCCGCCGGACACCTGGCAGTGCACCAGGGGGATGTGGTGCACGATCAGGGTCTCGCCCGACAGCTTGGGGGAGCTGTCCATGACGCAGGAGAAGGGGGGGAGGGAGGGAGGGTCAAGGGGTCGGTAGATGTGTTGGTCTGATGGCGCTTGAGTTCACTTCCTGTGTACCGGGCCCAGCTCTTTGGGGGTGCCGGGGGTTTGGAAGGAGAGGTCATGGAAGTGGACGCCGTGGTCCGAGTGGGACATCTGGAACATACGGAGAGAGGGAGAGGAAAGAGGTTACGGGAACGTTCAGGAAGAGAAGGGAGAGAGAGATCAAGAAAACAACCGTAATGTCCTCGTTAACCTCAGTCGAGACCAATAAACATGGCTTTTATATTAGATTCTTCATTGTGTTGTTGTTGTTTTTTGTTACATATTTTGAAATTATAAAGTAAAATTCTCCAAAAAATAAGCCTCTTATCTAAAATAGACGCAGTAACTGGACAGAACTACATCCTCCTGGGCTCATCTGTGCACTGAGCATGACTCATCCTCACACACACACACACACACAAAACACACACTAACACACCCACACACACCAAGCAGCTGACTCTTAAACAGGGCTATATCATCCCTGTATTACACCCTAAATGAAACACACAAACACACACACATCATCTGTCAGACGTTAAATGACACACACACCATCATCATCATCGTCATTTGTCACAACTTACAGAATAAAATTAAACCTCACACTTCTCTCACTTTGCAGGCCGATAGTTTATTTGCACCTCGTGGCTCGTCGACACCAACAGAGACTCATCAGACACACGGCTGCTGACGCATCGAGCTTCAACGTCTCAAGATGAAGTGAACGGTGTGACATGTTTATGTTTTTAGACATCAACGTTAGACTGAACTTTAGTGGAGTGATTGCAGTTCAATACTTTGGGTATTTTGGAGGGCATTTTTCATACATTTTTATTTACAATGTATTTAATTCGAGCACCAAATATGTGTAACAATGAAACATGAGACAACATTCGAATGTCCGTCATGTACCTCATTAAAAAATTACTCAAACTGATTTATCAACGATTTAAATAGTTTGCCAGGTAATTTAATAGTTAGTAGCTAATTTATCTTTGCACCTCTACAAATGTCTGAACCGGGTCAGACCACAAGGGTCCAAATACTTTAGTTTTCTTCCAGAAGCAACGGCAGTGAAGAGGACATTTTCAGATAGGAAGTAGACTCTGACAGAAAAGCTAATACAAGATAAATACAATACGCCTCCTCCATTTAATTAAAAACTACAAAGATAAGACGTATTGGCTCTTGTGCCTGAAAGGCATAGTAGTTTGAGCAAAAAAACTAAAAGACCTCAGGAATGTGTCACTTTCCTGCAGGAAACAATATCCCCGACACATGATGTCACACATGTTGGCGGCTAGTCAAGTATTCAAGTACACACACAGAAACTAAGCAGAGGAACTTGTGAATGGGCCCATTGAACAGACTCGGCCATTATGCGCCACAGCCAGAGGGAAGCGTCCAGCTTTAATGTACGAGGGGCTTTTTCATGCTAAAACATGCAAATAAACCAGCTAGGGATTTATGTTAATGATCTGAATGTGGGACAAAGGCACAAATAGAAAGTAAAAGTTCAAAGATGACATTGTTCAGCATTTCCCACAGTCGGTCCTTGTCCCTTCGAGTCAACAATAACGGCCCTGAGATCCGTGTTGACAGATTACAGCGGATCGGATCGCGGGGTTAACGAGAGCCGGGCCAATCACATTTCATTTCCCATGCAACATCAGGGAACCCCGAGCCAATCGGGCTGTGCCAATGTGTAGGATACAACCACGAAAACAATCCAGGGAGAGAAGTAACCATGCCGACCAAGGAAGAAGCAGACGCATGTGTGCCTTTGGACTACCATAAATACCATTCCCTGGAAATGACTCTGAAAAGGTTTCTGTTAATATGGTGGCTATTTCCCATAAGTCTTTATTTTGTCAGTGCCTTGTATGTTTTAGGTCCTTTTATTTTTAAGTTCTTCCGGCGAGACAGAAAGTAGATGTAAATAGGGCTGCAACAACGAATCGATAAAATCGATAACCGTATTTTTTGCACTATAGGGCGCACTTAAAAGCCTTTAATTTTCTCAAAAAACGACAGTGCGCCTTATAATCCGAAGCGCCGTATATATGGATTAATTCTGGTTTTGCTTACTGACCTCTAAGCGATTTTGTGTGGTACAAGGCGCTCACGGCGCTAAGTCAAAATGTTTTAGTACGACTTTGGTAAACTACAAAGCCGCACCGCTTGCAGCATTACGGCTACGTAGCCAGGAGGCGTCGTGGAGTAATACAGTCTCTATTCGACTGAAGGCAACAACGTTAGCACGGACATGAATATCAATGACTTTCGGCGGTCCTTCTTGGTGCTTTCGTTTTATGAAAAGGCGTAATCTCTCTATCCGCACGAACTACCGTCGCAGCAACTGCCAAAGATTACGAAGAAAAGTTGTTTTCCGCTTAATGTCCTTATAGTCCGGTGCGCTTTATATATGAAAAAAGATCGAAAATAGACCATTCATTGACAGTGCGCCTTATAATCTAGTGCGCCCTATAGTGCAAAAAATACGGTATTAAAATAGTTGGCAACGAATTTCATTATCGATTTCATTGTGTCGCGCGATTATTACGGCGCTCAATAAGTCGCGGAGTATAAAAAAAAGTTGAGTTAAGAGCAAACTGGCGCAGGAGAAAAAATAGCGGAGCGGAGGGAGAGGAGAGAACGCTGCGTTGTGAGAGCCAATCAGCGCTGAGCTGCTCCGCTGTTGATGAATCTAATTGGCTGCTGCTGCCCTCGTGGCGCTGGATGCGGAGGTCATTCACGTAGTCGGAGACATTCACGGAGCTGCATGCACCTACGGGTGACGTTATGAACCCCGACACCGGGGCGCTAGATGTTACGATGTGTCTGGCATTTCCACAAGAGTATAACGTAGAAAACGTGGTTATTTATTCCGTTGCGGATGGCGAAAAATATTTTTCCACGGAGAAAGGCAACGGAGATAAGCCACGCCCCCTCACCGACACGTATGACGCGTTTAACCCACAAATAGTCGGCTGAGTAAACTCTTCTCTTCAGTTCTGTTTGTGACGGGTTCATCCACATGCTGACCAGTGGATCTCCAGGACCTTTCCAGGACTTTAAACCAAATTTCCATGATTAAACATCTTGTGAAAACTCTGTGCAGTGTTTCTCTGGAGGAAAAATCAATAGAAACAATGAAATGACCCAATGATCAGGGACACTGGGCTACATCAAACAGCTTTTGGACTAGCTAAGCGTTTGGCCGGATCGGTCGACCTCAACCAGATTTATTTATTTCCTGCTGTCCTTTGGCGACAAAACGGCTGAACCGAAAGTCACCGGCTCACTGCGGACCATTACGATGGATTAACGGGGGAACCGTTGAAGGAAGCCGAACCCCGGCTTCGCGGCACGAAACCAAACTTCCGCCGATAACTCGGGACTGGACTACAGACTGGCGCTTAAAAAGAGATCCAGCATCCGAGCGGTTCCAAACCTCGCTCTCACTCCCAGGAGCCTGAAATCAAGCGTCCACAGCTTGAGCGGCATGTAGGCGTTCAGCTAATCTCGAAGAATCCAGCGGTTTGAGATGATCTTAAAACATATAGAAGGGCCTCCGTAATGCCAGGTGACCTATTGCTCATCAATAATAGAAAAAAATAAAAACAACCCCAGGTTTCTCTTCGGCACTGTAGCCAGGCTGACAGAGTCCTGACTCTGTGGGCCGAGCATTCCTATAAACCTTAGTGGTAATGACTTTATGAACTTCTTTAATGAAAGATTTTAACTATTAGGGACAAGATTAATAATCTCTTGCCTTATAACCAGTGCCAATCTGTCCTCAAGTGGAATGGCCTTGGAAACCGCTGTATGCCCTGGTGTATATTTGGAGGATTTTCTCCTATCAACGTGACCAATTATTTTCAGCGGTTTCTACTTGAACCGTCTACCTGTCTCTTGGACCCCATCCCGGCGAGGCTGCTTAAAGCGTTTTGCCTTTAATTGGCGGCTCTCTATTAGATATTATCAATGTGTCTCTGCTAACAGGCCCCACCGTGCCACTCCTTCAAATTGGCTGTTATTAAACCTCTCCTGAAGAAGCCCACTCTGGATCCAAATTGGCTAACTACAGACCCGATCTCTAACCTCCCTTCCTCTCCAAGATCCTTGAGAAAGTGGTGTAAAATCAGTTTAATGAGCTTTCTACATCATAATAGTTTATTTGAGAAATTTCAATCAGGATTTAGAAACACCACAGCACCGAGGCGGCACTGGTGAAAATTACAAATGACCTCTTAGTGGCAGCCAGATAAAGGACTCCTCTCTGTCCTGGTCTTGTTAGACCTTAGTGCTGCGATACGACACCATTGACCATGACATCCTGTTACAGAAACTGGAGCAGTGGAGTTGGCATTTCAGGCACGGCACTAATTTGGTTTAATCCTATTTATCAGATCGATCTCAGTTTGTGTATTTGTAGCGATGGCGCCTCGATATTCACCAGCGTTGATTAATCACGGAGTTCCTGAGTTCTGTGCTTGGACCAATTTTATTTACCTTATACATGCTTCCTTTGGGCAATATTGTCAGGAAACCTCCATAAACTTTCATTGTTATGCAGATGACACTCAACTATATTGTCGATAAAACCAGAGGAAGCCTTAACTGTAAAATTCAAGCATGTCTTAAAAAGACATAAAACATGGATGACCTGCAACTGTGATGTTAAACTCAGACAAAACCAGTAATTTTAAACCCGGCCCTGAGCACCTCAGAATCCAATTATCTGGTGATGTGGATTCTGTGAGCGGCATTGCCCTGGCATCCAACACCACATAAAGAATGCCAGCGTTATCTTTAGTCGGGACTTGTGCGCGCTAACTCCACGATAAAGCAAATCTCAAGGACTGCGTGCCATCGTAATATTTCAAAAAAATCAGGCATCTTGTCTCAAAAGATGCAGAAAAAGAGGTGGTTCACGCGTTCGTTGCCCGAGACTGGATTGCGCTCCTTATTGAGCTGCTCAATAAATCTTAGGTCCCTCAGTTCAGTCCAGAATGCTGCAGCTCGTGTTCTCCCACTAAAACTGAAGAGATCACATCACTCCTGCTAGCTGCTCTGCTGGCTCCCAGTAAAATCAGAATCACTTTTAAAATTCTTCTCTTAACCTACAAAGCCTTGATTGGTGATATACATCATATCTTAAGGAAAGCATCGTACCATATTGCCCAGGAAATAAGCTCACTAAATGCTGAGACTACTTGTAGTTCCTAGAGTCTTAAAAGTAGAATGGGAGCCAGAGCCTTTGGTTATCAAGCTCCTCTTTTGGAACCAGCTTCCAATTTCAGTCCGGGAGGCAGACACAGTCCTGGATTTAAGAGGCAGACTTTCAAGACCTTCCTCACGACCCAGAGCTTATAGTTAGGGCTGAATCAGGTTTGCCCTGGTCCAGCCAGTAATGCTGCCTGGGCTTGCAGCTGCCGGGGGCGTTTTGGGATGCACTGAGTACCTATCCTCTTTTCTCTCCTTAAGGATGAATTTTCATCTCAATCACACGTTACTGCTCTCTACTTTCTCCCGGAGATCGCACTTTTGACTTTCGTCTCATGGGTCGCCGGACCCTATGAGGTGGCATAAATCTATCTGCCTGATGGATCGTCTGGGTGCGTCAAATTCCTGCTCATGGCTACGCCACTGTCCTGTTGAGACTCCGCCTCCCCTCTCCCCACCGCCATCTGCCTGATGGATCGGTAGAGTCTCCAATAAATGGAATATACCTACTATGAACTTCCTTTACCTCTGTCCTTATTCATTGAATGTATTTTAACTCTAAATCTGTCCTTCTGTACACATTACATCTGTTGCATCTGTCCATCCTAGGAAAGGGATCCTCCTCTGTTGCTCACCTCAGGTTTCTTCCTTTTCCCCCCTGAAGGGTTATTTGGGAGTTTTTCCTAGTCCGATGTGAGGTTTTAGGGCAGGGATGTCTATGTCTTTGGTGTAAAACACTCCAGACAAATTTGTTGTGAGGTGGGCTATACAAATAAACTGAATTGAATTGAATTGAATTGATGCGCTCCGAGCACGCCGGTGTGATCCGATCGTTCAGCGGCTCGTTAACGTGAGCGTGGCGCCCTCATGGTCGATCCTCGAAGTAGGCGCTCCATATCCCGTTACCTTCTTCCTGGGTCAAAGGTCAGGGAACAGCGACCAGGTCTTCGTATGGCTGAGACTGGAAGGTCGACTCAGTTGATTCAGCGGTTCTTTCCAAAGTGCTGCGTCCAACATCAGAACACGGCGGACCAGACCGACGGCGAGCCGTTGGTCGGATCCTACAACATCGATCGCTTCCGGGGATTCTGGGGGTTGAGTGCTACGATGCTGCCAGCTTAATGGCACCACACAAGGGTGCAGAAGGGTGCTGTATCTTCCTTCCTTCTGTAAGCATTCACACCAAAAGTTGGGAATTTACAAGTAAGTAGATCCCATAACCAAAAAAAGTCAGCAGGGTTTTCGATGAGCGTGAATTTTCTTTTATATATATATATATATATATTTTTCTGTGTATTATTATTAAAAGTGTTGTTCCTAAGCTGTTGAAACTCTGGCTGACAATCAAACACTTTCTTCAATTTTTGAATAAGTGTTAGCTGATATCATTTTTTTTTGCATTTCAAAGCCTCCATTGTGTTTTCTAATTAAGCTTTGAACATGGAGGACTCAAAATAGCTTAAGTATAAATAAATAAATAAATAAATGCATGAATAAATATAGGAATAAATAAATAAATGTTTAAAATAAATGTATAAATAAATAAATGCTTAAATAAATGTAAATAAATAAATAAATATATGCATCGTACAATAAATACAGAATAAATATAAGTCTATAAATCAACAGGACATCATTAATAACCCTTGTATTTGCCTTTGGGTCATTTATTTGATTCAATCTGTTCACCTCCTGTTACCTTTATATTTACTAACATATTTTACCCTTTGGGTTCAATTTAGCCTTAGCAATTAAAACCTCCAGAAAATTATTAGAATTAATATTGTTTTCAAGTTTAAGTGTGAGGCACTTTATGTTTAATTTTGTTATTTCTGAAAGAACTGGAAAATTAAACATTGAATAGGGTCAAATTAATCCTAAAAGCCCAGGAGGTGTAATAATGATTCAGGTCAAAAATGACCTAAGGCAACTTACAAGGTTAAATAAATATATATTTAAATAGAAGAATGAACGCCAACAGACTTTCTTTTATTATCTGGTATGAAATTAAAATAAATTATTAAGTACCCAAATATTCCAGACATCTGGCTGCCTGTTGCTTTTGATTACCCATCATGCATTTGATGATGATAAAGATGATGATATGATTCGGCACCGTCATATTTCATGTATCCTCTCGGTTCAGAGTCTCTATTTTATCTCTCGTCTCCTGCACCGGTGGTACCGTGTGTGTGTTTGTGTGTTTGTGTGTGTTAGCTCGAGCCGCTAACCGAATGAAAAGAGCTTTTGATTGTCGCACACATTCAGCGTCAAATGAAGCCTGACGTAAAAGAATGTGGGAGCGAAAAAAAAGGAAAAAGAAATGGGGAGGGACTCTGACACTGAACCACCTCGAACGACATCACTGCCTGCTATTATTTATTTTCTAACATCTAAAAGACAAGTGTGTGAAAAATTATAATCTGGAGGAAAAATCAATAAAGAAACAATGAGGAAATGACCCAATGATCAGGGACACTGAGCCACATCCGACAGCTTTTTGGACTCGCTAAACGTTGTCGGATCGGTCGGCCTCAGCCAGATTTATTTATTTCCTGCTGTCCTTTGACGACAAAACATTTAGACCAGAAAGTCACCGGCTCACCGGACCCATTACGATGGATTAACGGGGAACCGTTGAAGGCTTGAACCCCAACTTCATGGCCTGAAACCAAACTTCACGCCGATAACTCAGGACTGGACTACAAACTGACGCCCAAAAAGAGATCCAGCATCCGAACGGTTCCAAACCTCAACTCTCCTCCCAGGAGCCTTGAAGCGCTCCGAGCACGCCGGTGTGATCCGATCGTTCAGCGGCTCGTTGACGCGGCGAAACGTGACGCCTCATCGATCCTCGAAGAGAGAGAGAGCGCTCCCATATCCCGTTGCCTTCTTCACAGGTCAAAAGGTCAGGGACAGCGACAGGTCTTCGTAGCTGAAGCTGGAAGGTCGACTCAGTTGATTCAAAGCGGTTCTTTCCAAAGTGCTGCGTCAACATCAGAACACGGACCAGACCGACGGCGAGCCGTTAGTGGATCTACAACATCGATCGCTTTCGAGGTTCTGGGGGTTGAGTGCACCGATGCTGCCGCTTAATGGCACCACACAAGGTGCAGAGGGTGCTGTATCTTCTTCTTCTTTTAGCTGCATTCACACCAAAAGCGTTGCGAATTTTCAGCGTAAGTAGATCCCATAAGCAAAGTCAACGGGTTTCGATAGACGTGAATTTTCTTTTATATATATATATATATTTTTTTCTTATTATTATTATTAAAGTGTTATTTCTAAACTGTTGACTCACAAACGGCAAATAAACACTTTCTTCAATTTTGAATAAGTGTTAGCTGATATCATTTTTTTTTACATTCAAAGCCTCCATTGTGTTTTTTTCTAATTAAGCTTTGAACTATGGAGGACTCAAAATGACTTAAGTATAAATAAATAAATAAATAAATGCATGAATAAATATAGGAATAAATAAATAAATGTTTAAATAAATG